>NW_020174048.1:2863115-2885693 GCF_003031525.2 Neophocaena asiaeorientalis asiaeorientalis
CACCCCACCTCCCTGCCTCCCTCCGGGCAGCCGGTGAGGCCCATCCCTGGAAGTCAAAGCCTGAATTTTTTTTTTTTAAGTCATTCTAGAAAACAAAGCAGCTCAGGTTGATCTAAGGCAGCCCCACCTTCAGCCCCGGAGCAGTCGGCCACTGTTCTTTTGTGATTATGGTGCAGATCTTTAAATAACAAGAAGAGAAGACTTAAGTGTGCTCAAGGTAAGAAAAAACATTAAAGCCTTGAATCTGGCAAAGGACTCTGACTTGAGCACTACTTTTTATCTCTAGAAACACTCAAAGGAGCCAGCGTGATGAACATCAAAATCAATACAATAAATCAAGTTAAAGGTTTACCAGTAAAACGAGTCAAGCAGAATGAACCCAAGGGGAGTTGGAGGAGGGAGGTGGATGTGTGACAATCAGCAGCTTTATTTGCTGGAGGGATCAGAGGCTGCCCAGGGCCAAGTCCTTGTTCTGTGTCAAAACACTCCCCAGCAGGTGGAGAGGGGCTTTGACAGCACAGTGATTAGAGAGCCCAAGGCCTGGAGCATCTGTGGGGCAGCAGTGCTTATGAGAGACCAGATGAGTTTCCACTAAAAGAATGGCACCACCCTAACTGCAATCGTCATTTTAATCACTTGCGAGCATAACCTTGTATAATATTCAGAACTGTTTTAGAGGAAACTTTAAAAAAAAAAAAACTTAAGAGCAAGCTCTGAATCAGATCCAGACTTTTTTCTAGTCATGTCAGGCTGGGGAGATTTGACCTGATTCCATAAATCCATTCCATTTTGTAGAAGGAATTAAACAAGCCTATGAGACGCCTATGAAAAACCAAAGCAAAATTAATAATAAAATGTGAACCATCGTTTTCCAATCTGACCATCCAAGCTTCTGGTCACTTAAAGAAAGAAATATCTATGTGTAAAATAATTAGAGTTGATTAAAAGGAAGAGATGAAATGTACAGGAAGAACAAATTCTCAAGAAAAGTCAAGATTTGACATTTTTATTTCAGAATTATTCATGCAGTCAAGATATCCATGAAATATATAGATTGAATATATTTTAAAAGAGTTCAAAGTCTAGAAAAGAATAAATTATTTTCTGATATATACGATCTAGATGTCACCCTGGCTTACCTTTCAGCAAAAGCAGTCCATAACTGATCACAAAGAAGCAAAAAAAGATTCCTTTTCCTCAAGGAAAAGGAGTCACAGTATCACAGAAATTTTGATTTAGAAGGGCGCTCACTAAGGACTGGTCCAACGCTGGTCCAATTTCCCAGCACAAGGATCCCATCCAGCCTAGGACTGAATATTTCTAGGCGCTCACGACTGTCATATATTAGGTAATGGTACAGGAATGGTCATCTGCTCAGCAACACACGGCTCACGGAGCCTAAGAGGACCAACCATGCTGCATGCAGCGAGATGGCTCAAGCACTGCATCCCAAAGCTGTGTGAAAGTCATCAGTACCCAAGTGTCCCATCGGGGAACAGGTAACAGGGAATTCCGGGAGAGGTAAATCAGAGCCAATCCCCCAGCGCAGATTCCAACATGTCTGTTGAAAAATGGCGGGGCACTGATCACGGGCTGGGAAGAGTAGAATAAACCAGCTGGGATTCAGGAAGCAACTTAATTAGCCAGAAGGTGAGGGAAACAAGCATGTGTGAAGGTGGGGAGAGAAAGGTGCTGCCCTCCAGCCGGGAACCCCAGGAATTCTCCTGAAGTTGAGCAAGTTTGGGTGGCACTCACTGCACGGAGGGGGAATGCATGCCCCATGGGATTGAGGGGCACCTCAGTAAGAAGGACTCATTATACTATTGGGGCCTGCATTAGGGAATTTTGAAGTGGGTTCCAGGAACCGGGGCTTTTCTCTGGATCAGATGATGTCAGGACATTGGGTTCATTCTATGACTGGTCTCCAAAGTCTTATCCCTTAGGAGGGAGGACTGGGGCAAGACTAAAGATGTAATTGCTCTAGAAGCAGCATCACTGATATTGACCATTGGGGGGGGGGTGTTCATTCCTGTGGCTTGAAGGATGCTCATGTTTTTGTCTGTATTCACACAGGATAGAGAAGGGAACTTCTTTTTGTCTTGCCCACGACAGATGCAAAGTGTCTGATGTTGATGCTTGGCAAAGGTGTTTACGTCAGCAGAAC
The DNA here is from genome assembly GCF_003031525.2 of Neophocaena asiaeorientalis asiaeorientalis. Classification (NCBI taxonomy): domain Eukaryota; kingdom Metazoa; phylum Chordata; class Mammalia; order Artiodactyla; family Phocoenidae; genus Neophocaena; species Neophocaena asiaeorientalis. Next base: position 2,865,280 of record NW_020174048.1, read on the forward strand.
ACCACTGGCTAGCGGTGGGTGCCGGGCAGCTCCCGAATGGCGGAGGCTCCTTTATCTTCTCAGAGGCTGGGAGGGGCTATGAGGTAAGCTACTTCTGCTGGGCAGGAGGCCTGGCTTGCTGTCCAGTGCTTGGTAGCCGAGTGGGAACCCAGCAGACACCCCAGGGAAGTAACACTCTAAGCGTGACTCCATCCCAGGTTTGAGAGGAAGTGATGCCCCCTGACCTTGGGGAAGTCATAGGTAGGGTCTGAGGAAGACAGGGGCTGGGGCTGGAGTTAGCAAATCCTTTGCTAGCTGGTCCAGCCCATGCTTGTCCCGTGTTCTGGGTAAATACTTTCCAATATCATGGGTCAAAATTTGCCACTAGGTAAACCATAGTCTGACGCCTCACTGCTAAATACACAGGAGAACTATTTATCTGCCAGGCTTCAACTTGTAAAGAAAAGATCATACCATCCTGCCCTTAGTGGTGTCTTTGACGGGTCCAGATCAAGGATTCTCAGTAGCACCTCATGTCTGTCCCTAGAGCTCTGCCCTCAGGAAAGAAATTTCCCAGAATCCGCTACCAGGACTCTGTTCTATTGGATTAACCCAACTCCAGCACCCCTTCGGCACCTGTCATATAGCTTAAATCATGAAGTGTTGAATACCATGCTTGGATATTAACTATTCCTCTAGAACAGTTCCTTGAATAGTTTATTTTAACCTCCCTATGTGTCATGTTTGTACTAAATAACTGCTAACCAATACCCCCATTGTGAGTTGCCAGTCATTTAAGCATTACAGTCACCCCTACTTAACCACTGTTCATTTCCCCATAGATTCAAGAGAGAAAATATCACCCTATTAGATAACACTGAAATGTTAGCATAAGAATAAGTTCGAGTTTCCATATGTTACAAAGTGAAAGATGTTTTATTCCACCCATGTTCACAAAACAGAGGTATCACCAAACTGGTTCAGCTTAAGCGTAACTCTATGGAGAGAGGGGGTGTTTTATTTTGAAAGATTTCTGGCCATTATTTCCTGTGGAAAAGAGTACAATGGCTTACAAATTCAGATAAATAAATAATTACATAGAAGTCTTTTGTTTCAACAGCAGCACACTTTGTGTCTTTGTTAAAAAACCATCTTTCAGGACTTTCCTGGTGGTCCAGTGATTAAGAATCCGCCTTCCAATGCAGGGGACATGGGTTCGATCCCTAGTCGGGGAACTGGGAATCCCACACGCCGCGGGGCAACTAAGCCCGTGCGATCTAGAGGCTGCGCGCCACAACTAGAGAGCCCGAGTGCCGCGACTACTGAACCCGCGCGCTCTGAAGCCCAAGCGCCACAACTAGAGAGAAGCCCGCACGCTGCAACGAAGAGCCTGTGCACCGCAACCAAAGATCCCACGTGCCGCAACTAAGACCCGACACAGCCCATAAATAAATACTTAAAAAAACAGAAACAAAAGAAAACACACCATCTTTGGCCATCAAACCCTACTGAGAATGATCACACGCTGGTAACAAAGCATGGAAGGTAGAAAGAATCCTATGTAGTGAAGGGTAACACGATAAGCCACCCCAGAATAAGACCGCGCGAGTTCAGGACGTGTCACCCCAAAATGTGCCACTGTGCTCTGTCACTTGTTTTACCAAACAGCAGGTGCAGGTGGAGGCTTTCTCTAAACTCCCCTGACCTGCCTCAAGACATATCCTCCAAAGGAAACTCACCTGTCATAATAAATCACCCCTCACCCTCCAGCCCCAGCAGTCTCATGAGCCAGAGAAGGTGGATCCCACACTCAGACAAACTCTGTCACAAGCTATCCCACCTCCCACTTCTTCTTCTAAGGCCCATTCCTCTTTCCTAAGAAAATCACTCTCCCCTGAGGCCTCCACAGGCCACCCCCGTCCCCTTCCCTTGTAAAATGGTATTGAATCCTGAATTCTAAGCCTCCTCTTTGGGTTGCTAATTTCCCTCTGATGCATAAAAGAGGTATACAGTTAGTAAACTTGTTTGTTTTTCTCTTGTTAATCTGTCTTTTATTACAGGGGGTCTCAGTTAAGAACTCAGGAGGGTAGAGGGGAAGTTCTTTTTTCTCCGTACAGCAGCTAAGTACGCGTACACACACACACACACACACACACACACACACACACACACACACACACACACAGGATTTGCTCCCTTAAACATTTGTTATCCTATGTCTCAAAAAGTGGGTAAATATCTTTTATTTCTTATTTTTTATATTTTAAGTCAAATACTTCTATTCATAGAGTGCAAATATTGGCAAGTTTGTTGCTTTCCCTTGGAGCTAAAGAAGTTCCCGTGAGTGGACTAGTAAAAAAGAAGACAGGAAATGCTCTTTCTTTTCTCCACACTCAGCCACGTTACACTCAACGTCAGGACCTTTTCCAAATTTGCTAGAAAAAGACAGAATCAAGAGCCAAATAAAAGCCTATTTAACTTCTTTTTATTTGAAACTTCAAAGTAGGTCATTTACACAAGTGAGAATGACGAGGAAGAAGAAAGAGAAAGCGGTGAACACACGAACGAAGGCTCAACGACAGCAAAACACAAATCCAAATGCTCTTTTTTCCCTACAGCACATTGCCCAGTATTGTCAGGAAAAATAAGTCACACAATTGGTTTTGTTGCTATGCTTCCTTCCAATCATTACGAAAGGCCATTGACTGTAAGGTAAAAAGGAAAAAGAAAAGAAAATAGCCTAGCACTCAAAACGCAAGGCTGGAAACATTAACCATTTATGAACCTGAAGGCCAGACTTTCATTTACAAAGCAAGTGAATCCATATTTTCTGTTGAACTCAGTTGTGGGTTTTTTTGGTTTTTTTTTTTCACCGTACGTGGGCCTCTCAGTGCTGTGGCCTCTCCCGTTGCGGAGCACAGGCTCCGGACGCGCAGGCTCAGCGGCCATGGCTCACGGGCCCAGCCGCTCCGCGGCATGTGGGATCCTCCCGGACCGGGGCACGAACCCGTGTCCCCTGCATCGGCAGGCGGACCCTCAACCGCTGTGCCACCAGGGAAGCCCTGAACTCAGTTTTAAACTATGTTTTCCTTTCTGTTTAGGAAAATACACTGTTCTTATCCACTAAGTCCATTTCCTGGAAGACTGAAGATCTTAACTCATCTCAGAAATGATGTTCTTGGCTACAGCAACCAAGCTCACACTTTGGGGCGCCTCCTTTCCTCCTCAAGGCAAGGCCTCTCAAACCACAGTGTAGCAACACGAATCACGCAGGGGTCTTGTTCAAAAGCAGATCAGCTTCCAGAGATCTGAGTCAGGACCTGCACCAAGCCTCAGGCGATGTCGACGCAGCTGGCCACCTAATGCAAGGCCTGGAGAACCAAGTAAAAACTCAGGAACCCGTGACCCACACCCAGGACTCGGTTTAGACACTTGGATGGTAGGGACTGAACCTCTTTACTTTTAATAAATTCAACAAGCAGCCACAGTGCACTGACTGTCTCAGTTTCCTAGTACTGCTGTAAGTAAGCGCCACAGCTGGGTGGCTGACAGCAACAGAAGTTCATGCCCACCCTGCTGGAGGCTAGAAATCCAAAATCAAGGTGTTGGCAGAGCCATGATGCTACGATATCACTTACATGTGGAATCTAGAAAAATGATACAAATGAACTTACAAAATAGAAACAGACTCACAGGCTTGGAAAACAAACATGGTTACCAAAGGGGAAAGGTGGGGGGAGGGATAAATTAGGAGTTTGGAATTAACAGATACACATTACTGTATATAAAAGAGCTAAACAACAGGAACCTACTGCCAAAGATGCACAGGGAACTATATTCAATATCTTGTAATAACCTATAATAGAAAAGAATCTGAAAAACAACAGATATATGTGTACGTATAATTGAATCACTTTGCTGTACAGCTGAAACTAACACAACATTGTAAATCAACTGTACTCCAATAGAAAATAAACATTAAATTATAAAAAAACAAAGTCAAGGTGTTGGCAGGGTCATGCTGCCTCTAAAGCCTCCAGGGGAGAACCGGTCCTCCCTTCTTCTAGTTTCTGGTGTGGTCGGCAGAGTCCCTAGTATTCCTGGGGTGGTCGATGGACCACTCCAGTCCCCACATCCATCTCTACGTGGCCTTCTTGCTTCGTGTCTCCTCTGACTCTGTGTCCTCACATGGCGTTTTCCTCTCTGTGTGTCTCTGTGTCCAAATGTCCCCCTTCTTACAAAGGTGCCAATCACCGGATTAGGGCCTACCCGAATCCAGCACGACCTCATCTTAACCAAGTACATCTGCCAAAAACCCTATCTCCAAATAAGCCCACATTCACAGGTACCAGGGGTTATAACTTCTACATACCTTCTTGGGGATATGATTCAACACAAAATGTGTGCACCTCACACCGAAGTCTGGGATCTGCTAAAACTGTCTCTCTCCACACCGATGATTCATTAGAATCCCCTGGGGATCTTTCACAATTACGCTCATCAAATCTGACCCTCCGGTAAAACCAAGCATTCCTAAGTCTTTAAAAACTCAGGTATTTCTAGTGCATGGCCAGGGCTGAGAACCACTGCATAAGACTCAGATTGCATAGCTCTGTGAAAATGTGTCATGTTTTTAAGTGGAATGTTTACACTTTTTTCTTAGCATGAATTGAGAAAAATATACTGGTAATTTAGTCTATGCTAAAAATATGCTGTTTTAAAAACAGAGGCTTTTTCATAATGCTCTTCCAGAACCCAAAAGTTTCTCGTCCATATAATTATAGATATTTGGTCATTTCTTTAAAATGGGCGTAATACAGGTTATGAAATAGTTACTCCTATATCTAGTCACTACAGACATTTAGAAATAGAAGTACAGGGTTACGGAAGAAAATGCACACGAGAGAATTAAAATGAAGAAATCTGAGCTTGGGAAGTTAATCTGACTACATTCATGACATCCTAACACCGTTTTCAAGTCTTGCCCTAATTTTGCTCCAAAGGGACTACAGGACAAAACTGAATTTAGACTATTCCCTCTAAGCTCTTCCCAATTTTCCAGAGTCACGATTTCAGAAAACACTTGGAATGACTTCTAAATTTTTTAAATAGATTGATGCAATTTCTGGGTAAAAGAAAGACAAAAAAAAAAAAAAGAGAGAGAGAAAAGAAAAGAAAGAATGAGGTATTCAATATATACAGCCAGTCTGAAGCTCTAGAAAATACTCTGGAAAAGCTTAAATGAGTAATATTGGGTGTCATTTTCTTTTCCGGATTGAAGATAATCCTGTATTGGTGGTATCTGCTTCATTGTTACCGTGACGACTGGCTAAACAGTAATAACAATTTTATGAAATAATGAATTTCACGGTTTTCCTTACAAGACGGCGAAAAGTAAGGAGCCAGAGAAATACTGGTATGTAATCATCCAGAGGAAAAGGGCATTAATGAGAACAGCAGGGGCTAGAAACTGAAAGAGACAGAATAAAAATGACACGTGAAGAGTACTAACAGGGACGTGTAGCCAAACAGATCAACCAGGTTGACAGTAATAAACAAGGCACACAACACACGCAACAAGAAAAGGTATTGATGAAGAGGTCAACGTGTGATGTCCGTAGAACCAGGACATAACTCATCATCCAAACCAGGACGCTGGAGAGGAGACACGGTTACTAATAACAATCAATCACCCAGGGACAAACAGCTACAATCAGGGACTGTCCCTCAAACCCCAGACGGGTGCTGACTGTTTCAACTGTCTCCACCGCAGTGCCTGGCTTCACTTCACCTGCCACTGCCTTAGCTCTGGAACACCTTTCTAAGGTCTCTCCATGATCGAATATGAAAGAGGGCACTTTTAGTCAATATTTAGGCCAAAAGGTCATACACAAAACCCATAAACACTGAATCATCTTATGAGTAAGAATGGACAAAATCATGCTGTGAAATCCACGCCAAGACACAGGACACTTTCTGTCTCATCTCATTTGTCCAAACTCGCCACCTGCGGCCACCCACCCAACCTCGAAAGGCCTAGGAAGTGCAGACCTACTTTGTGTCTTGGAAGAGGTGAAATGGAACTGTTTGCAAAAAAAATCATTCATGACTACCATAAAAATACCTTCCTCACTCAGGATCTTCCCAAACCTTGCTCTTGCCATAAAGAGCTTTCTAGTCTGAGGTGTGTGTTGTTTTGGAAGAGAGGCTGTCTGCTCTCTTTCTTTTCTTAGATATGTTCTTCTCTCTGATTTCTGTCTCGCTCTGTATTGTTTTTATAACTTGCTAATAAATGTAGAGAAGTCTCCTCTCGTTCCAAGAACTCTGCAGCTCAAGCCATATTTCACGCATGCCACTTTCTCCACCAGCCCCTCTGTATAACACTCAGCACACAGTGAGGTGTGTCCGCACAGTCTCTGTGATCAGGACCGCCTGGAAAAGAGCCACATTTGTCAAAGTACAAATTAGGAAAACATCCGTTTCCCAAACAAGCAACTGGTGATTGTAACACACAGGTGGTGTTCCTTTCAAGACATGGAACTCTGAGTAGCATTTAATCCTCTAAGAAGCAAAGAACACACACAGAATTCCATATACAGCTGGACCCTTACCATGTAAACGTGATGGGCATGTGAAATACATAAGCTCTGAAAAAGAAGTTTGAAAAGTTGTCATTCCTGAGTGATGGTATTGCAGGCCATTTTTTACATTTATTTTTCCTTCCTTAGATAGTTTGTTTTCCAGATACTCTGCAGATACACTTGTATTTATTTAAATTGTTAATTTAGAAAAAAATTTTTGCATGCTTCAGGTCCTGGCTATATTCACATGTATCTGTCTTTCTCTGAGAAGGCTGACCTCAGAGCTCAGATGTTAATCTTTGCTCACAGGTACGTTATGGCTTTAAGCTGTATTTAGAACGACATTGGATTATATGGTTACAATAAGCTGGTGTTTTAGAAATAGAGTTACGTGCTATGGCAGGTCCACTTTCAAGAACCTTAACATGAAAAGTTGGTTATGTATGTATGGTGTTTCACGGTGAACAAAAATTACATGTGAATCGTTCTCAGGGGCACCAAAAATTAGCAAACACTGACCTCATCTTATACTCTGTCATGAAGGGCACCTTCTAAACCTTAATTAAAATCCTCTTCCTAAACTATGGAATATGGATCTAAACATGTTGCTAAAATCTGCTATTCAATTCAAAATGTAGAAACTTTTGAAACACATGTAACCCTTCTAACATAACAACGTCTGCTAATTTCAGGTAAAATTATCAAATTTCCCTGATAACTGAGAGCCTTAAGCAGGACCTTAATTCATTAGTTATATAATTGCTATTACTTGAAAAAAAAGAGTAATTATTCTATTGAAAGAGAATATTTGCAATTTTATATTTATTTCTAGGGAGAGAGGTGAGAGTCAGACAGCATGAATCCAAAACTCTACATGCTGTGTTTCTTTGGATAAATTACTTAATCTTTCTGAGCCTCAGCCTGTCAAATGCAGTTTCAATAGTACCCAGCTTATTTTCTTATAATATTTCTTAAAGTTAAAATGTTATAAAGGTGAGAAACTTTTATAAGCAGAAAATATTATTTTTAAAAAGCTAAAAATATTTTTTTTAAAAGCTAAGTAAGGAGATTTCATAAGAAAGGTTATTTCTTGATTAGGAACCAAGATGGTGGAGTAGAAGGACGCGCTCTCACTCCCTCTTGCGAGAACACCAGAATCACAACTAGCTGCTGGACAATCATAGACAGGAAGACACTGGAACTCACTGAAAAAGGTGCCCCACATCCAAAGACAAAGGAGAAGCCACAATGAGACGGTAGGAGGGGCGCAATCACAGTAAAATCAAATCCCATAACCACTGGGTGGGTGACTCACAGACTGGAGAACACTCATACCACAGAAGTCCACCCGCTGGAGTGAAGGTTCTGAGCCCCACGCCAGGCTTCCCAACCTGGGGGGTCCAGCAATAGGAGGAGGAATTCCTAGAGAGTCAGCTCGGAAGGCTAGTGGGATTTGATTGCAGGACTTCGACAGGACTGGGGGAAACAGAGACTCCACTCTTGGCGGGCACACACAAAGTAGTGTGAGCACTGGGATCAAGGGGAAGGAGCAGTGATGCCATAGGATACTGAACCAGACCTACCTGCTAGTGTTGGAGGGTCTCCTGCAGAGGCGAGAGGTGGCTGTGGCTCACCGTGGGGACAAGGACACTGGCAGCAGAGGTTCTGGGAAGTACTCCTTAGGGTGAGCCTTCCCAGAGTCTATTATTAACCCCACCAAAGAGCCCAGGGAGGCTCCAGCATTGGGTTGCCTCAGGCCAAACAACCAACAGGGAGGGAACCCAGCCCCACCCATCAGCAGACAAGCGGATTAAAGTTTTACTGAGCTCTGCCCACCAGAGCAACACCCAGCTTTATCCACCACCAGTTCCTCCCATCAGGAAGCTTGCACAAGCCTCTTAGACAGCCTCGTCTGCCAGAGGGCAGATAGCAGAAGCAAGAAGAACTACAGTCCTGCAGCCTGTGGAACAAAAACCACATTCACAGAAAGATAGACAAGATGAAAAGGCAGAGGGCTATGTGCCAGATGAAGGAACAAGATAAACCCCAGAAAAACAACTAAATGAAGTGGAGACAAGCAACCTTCCAGAAAAAGGATACAGAATAATGATAGTGAAGATGATTCAGGACCTCAGAAAAAGAATGGAGGCAAAGATCAAGAAGAGGCAAGAAATGTTTAACAAAGACCTAGAAGAATTAAAGAACAAACAAACAGAGATGAACAATACAATAACTGAAATGAAAAATACACTAGAAGGAATCAATAGCAGAATAACTGAGGCAGAAGAACAGATAAGTGACCTGGAAGACAGAATGGTGAAATTCACTACCGCGGAACAGAATAAAGAAAAAAGAATGAAAAGAAATGAAGACAGCCTAACAGACCTCTGGGACAACATTAAACGCAACAGCATTCACATTATAGGGGTCCCAGAAGGAGAAGAGAAAGGGAAAGGACTGGAGAAAATATTTGAAGACATTATAGTTGAAAACTTCCCTAACATGGGAAAGGAAATGGCCACCCAAGTCCAGGAAGTGCAGAGAGTCCCAGGAGGATAAACCCAAGGAGAAACATGCCAAGACACATAGTGATCAAATTGACAAAAATTAAAGACAAAGAAAAACTATTGAAAGCAGCAAGGGAAAAATGACAAATAACATACAAGGGAACTCCCATAAGGTTAACAGGCTGATTTCTCAGCAGAAACTCTACAAGCCAGACGGGAGTGGCACAATCTATTTAAAGTGATGAAAGGGAAGAACCTACAACCAAGATTACACTGCCCAGCCAGGATCTCATTCAGACTGATGGAGAAATCAAAAGCTTTACAGACAAGCAAAAGCTAAGAGAATTCAGCACCACCAAGCCAGCTCTACAACAAATGCTAAAGGAACTTCTCTAAGTGGGAAACACAAGAGAAGAAAAGGACCTACAAAAAAAATACAAAGCATCCTAAGACACTACTACAAGCAACCCTATGCCAATAAAATGGACAACCTGGAAGAAACAGACAAATGCCTAGAAAGGTATAACCTTCCAAGACTGAACCAGGAAGAAATAGAAAATATTAACAGACCAATCACAAGTGATGAAATTGAAACTGTGATTAAAAATCTTCCAACAAACAAAAGTCCAGGACCAGATGGCTTCATAGGTGAATTCTATCAAACATTTAGAGAAAAGCTAACACCCATCCTTTTCAAACTCTTCCAAAACACTGCAGAGCAAGGAACACTCCCAACCTCATTCTATGAGGCCACCATCACCCTGATACCCAAACCAGACAAAGATACTACAAAAACAGAAAATTACAGACTAATATCACTGATGAATATAGATGCAAAAATCCTCAACAAAATACTAGCAGACAGACTCCAACAACACATTAAAAGGATCATACACCATGATCAAGTGGGATTTATCGCAGGGATGCAAGGATTCTTCAATATACGTAAATCAATCAATGTGATAAACCATATTAACAAATTGAAGAATAAAAATCATATGATCATCTCAATAGATGCAAAAAAAGCTTTTGACAAAACTCAACACCTATTTATGATAAAAACTCTCCAGAAAGTGGGCATAGAGGGAACCTACCTCAACATAATAAAGGCCATATACGACAAACCCACAGCAAACATCATTCTCAATGGTGAAAAACTGAAAGCATTTCCTCTAAGATCAGGAACAAGACAAGGATGTCATGTCTCACCACTATTATTCAACATAGTTTTGGAAGTCCTAGCATCAGCAATCAGAGAAGAAAAAGAAATAAAAGGAATACAAATCAGAAAAGAAGAAGTAAAACTGTCACTGTTTGTAGATGACATGATACTATACATAGGGAATCCTAAAGATGCCACCAGAAAACTACTAGATCTAATCAATGAATTCGGTAACGTTGCAGGATACAAAATTAATGCACAGAAATCTCTTGCACTCCTATACACTAGTGACGAAAAATCTGAAAGAGAAATTAAGGAAACACTCCCATTTACCATTGCAACAAAAAAGAATAAAATACCTAGGAATAAACCTACCTAGGGAGACAAAAGACCTGTATGCAGAAAACTATAAGATACTGATGAAAGAAATTAAAGATGACAGCAACAGATGGAGAGATATACCATGTTCTTGTATTGGAAGAATCAATATTGTGAAAATGACTATACTACCCAATGCAATCTACAGATTCAATGCAATCCCTATCAAATTCCCAATGGCATTTTTTACAGAACTAGAACCATAAATCTTAAAATTTGTATGGAGACACAAAAGACCCCAAATAGCCAAAGCAGTCTTGACGGAAAAAAACGGAGCTGGACGAATCAGGCTCCAGGGCTTCAGACTATACTACAAAACTACAGTAATCAAGACAATATGGTACTGGCACAAAAACAGAAACACAGATCAATGGAACAAGATAGAAAGCCCAGAGATAAACCCACACACCTATGGTCAACTAATTATGACAAAGGAGGCAAGGATACACAATGGAGAAAAGTCTCTTCAATAAGTGGTGCTGGGAAAACTGGACAGCTACATGTTAAAGAATAAAATTAGAACACTCCCTAACACCATACAACAAAAATAAACTCAAAATGGATTCAAGACCTAAATGTAAGGCTGGAGATTATAAAACCCTTAGAGAAAAACATAGGAAGAACAAACACTCTTTGACATAAATCACAGCAAGATCTTTTTGGATCCACCTCCTAGAGTAATGGAAATAAAAACAAACAAATGGGACCTAATGAAACTTAAAAGCTTTTGCACAGCAAAGGAAAACATAAGCAAGACGAAAAGACAACCCTCAGAATGGGAGAAAATATTTGCAAACCAATCAATGGACAAAGGATTAATCTCTAAAATATTAACCTCCAAAACAGCTCATGTAGCTCTATATTAAAAAAACAAAAACCCAATCCAAAAGTGGGCAGAAGACCTAAATAGGCATTTCTCCAAAAAAGACATACAGATGGCCAAGGAGCACATGAAAAGCTGCTCAACATCGCTAATTATTAGAGAAATGCGAATCAAAACTACAATGAGGTATCCCCTCACACGGGTCAGAATGGCCATCATCAGACAATCTACAAACAACAAATGCTGGAGAGGCTGTGGAGAAAAGGGAACCCTCTTGCACTGTCGGTGGGAATGTAAATTGACACAGCCACTATGGAGAACAGTATGGAGGTTCCTTAAAGAACTAAAAATAGAATTACCATATGATCCAGCAATCCCACTACTGGGCATATACCCAGAGAAAAGCATAATTCAAAAAGACACATGAACGCCAATGTTCACTGCAGCACTATTTACAATAGCCAGGTCATGGAAGCAACCTAAATGCCCATCGACAGATGAATGGATAAAGAAGATGTGGTACATATATACAATGGAATATTACTCAGCCATAAAAAGGAACGAAATTGGGTCATTTGTTGAGACGTGAATGGATCTAGAGACTGTCATACAGAGTGAAGTAAGTCAGAAGGAGAAAAAGAAATATCGTATATTAATGTATATATGTGGAACCTAGAAAAATGGTACAAATGAACCGGTTTGCAGGGCAGAAATTGAGACACAGATGTAGAGAACGTATGGACACCAAGGGTGGAAGCGGCGGTGGGGTGGGGAGGGTGATGTGATGAATTGGGCGATTGGGATTGACATGTATACACTGATGTGTATAAAATTGATGACTAAAAAGGACCTGCTGTATAAAAAAATAAATTAAATTTTAAAAAGGTTCTTTCTTCACTTTCAGTGTAAAATGGTTACTTATAAACATTTTTGCTCATTTTAATTTAGTTCAAATCTATGTATTGTTCTTTATTCATTTACTATAAATTAGTATATTTTAAAAATAATCTCTTCTTAGTATATCTGGGGTATGTGTGTGTGTTTTATGTGTATATCACATATGCAAGTACATAACTTATTACATTTCTTAACTGTAGTATTATTTAAGATAGTGATAACTGAGTGTTAACTCTGTTCCAGGATCAATTCTAGAAACATTTCTATGTTAACATATTGAATCCTCCAACAATTCATCCATTTCAGTTTACAGTCTGAGTCTCAGCAAGTTTAAAATAATAAGTTGAAGATTAAGCATTATTATAAATAGCAACTGAATGATTGCTGCATCCTTTAATTCACAATAATTTGGGGAAAACAATTGTTTAGATTTTTATCTAAATATAAATCTAAGCTCAAATAAACCCAATTAATAACAACCCCTAGAATACCTTCCTAATGGTTCCTATTACTCTCACTTCAAACATAAACCACAAGAGAAAATGAATGTCTTGCTCATAACTAAATAACAATTTATTACAGAGCGAAGGAGGGAAAACCCATTGAATTTGAGACTTCACCTTAAATATACTGATAAATTATACCTCTACTGGACAAACACTAAGACTGGAATTCAATTTATTATTACTCTTTAAAAATATTAGACTTGGGCTTCCCGGGTGGCGCAGTGGTTGAGAGTCCGCCTGCCGATGCAGGGGACGCGGGTTCGTGCCCCGGTCTGGGAAGATCCCACATGCCGCGGAGCAGCTGGGCCCGTGAGCCATGGCCGCTGAGCCTGCGCGTCCGGAGCCTGTGCTCCACGACGGGAGAGGCCACAACAGTGAGAGGCCCGCATACCGCAAAATAAATAAATAAAAATATTAAACTTAAGTCAGGAGTAATGGCAATAACTGTTATAGCCCTAAGTCGCTAAATTTAGTCTAAAGTTGCTCTAACGAACATATACCAGACTTCACCTAATATTTTATCAGAAATCATAGATAGTGCAAACAACTTTATCCAATTATATGCATTAAAATTCATTCAAAACTGATTTTAACAGAGAATAAATCTCAGAGATTCACTCCTTGCTTTGAACACTAATTTGTTATGTTCCAATCATGTTTTCTCAATAGGATTTTAAAGTATTTTTAATTAAATCAAACAGTACAATAAAGGATGTGAAAAAGCGAGTTACCAAAAAATGATTCAATATTTACATTATCTAATGTATATCTTATATGTAAAATATATTTTTTTAAAGACTGGGTGGATAAGTACCAAAAAGCTAGCAGTTACTGTGATACTGACAGTGGTTTAAATGCCTTCATTTTTCTTATCGTTGTTTTTCCAAGTTTTCTTCACTGCACCAGAATCGGCTTTGCAACTTAGAAAAATGACGGAGGAATAAAAAACCCGAAAATGAGTAAATTATTCTCATTCATCATCCCAGCACTTTGTCAACAGATCCATTTTCATTCATTAAATCTTCTTCCATATTTATCCAGGTAAATGCCATAATATAGGCCATAATTTCGTTTAAGATAATTATGAAATTAGTCTCTGTGAAAAAGTAACAAAAAGCAAATATACCACCTTCCTAACTATTCAAATATAATAATATATCACTGGATTATAATATTTCAAGTCCATTTTGGTTACCTGTGATATTCTTACTGAAATACAGGCTTCAAATGTACGATGCGCTAACATTTAAATTTCAGCAACCCCAAAGAATATTCTAATTATGAACAGGGAAGCTTTCCGTCTGAGTAATCTCTCTTCTAGAACCCTTTGCATCTGAATACAGGAATTCAAGGGACTATGCCATCAACCTTGTCAACTTGACGTATGGGTCCTTTTCCCATCCCCAGGATAATTTACAGATATGCTCCCAAAAGTAGCTCTTGCATTACATCCTAGACCTTCTTTGATCAAAACCTACATTTTTGTAAAAAACAAAAATGAAAACAAAACAATCACTATTGCTCCTATCACTTTGTTTAAAACGTAACAGCCAAAATACATACCATACAATCTTCAAATATTATTTCTCTTTGAATGTTTTCTTTAATATTCCAATATTTACTCTTAAACTTGACTGATAAAATTTTCTGAATCTAAAATACCACCATTAGAGGTGAACATTATAAAATTATTGCAATTTAGTGTTTTTTAAAATAATTTTCAGGACTTCCCTGGTGGCACAGTGGTTAAGAATCCGCCTGCCAGTTCAGGGGACACGGGTTCTATCCCTGGTCCGGGAAGATCCCACATGCCGCGGAGCAACTAAGCCCGTGAGCCACAACTCCTGAGCCTGCGCTCTAGAGCCCGCGAGCCACCACTACTGAGCTCACATGCCACAAACTACTGAAGCCCACGCGCCTAGAGCCCGCACACCACAACGAAGAGCAGCCCCCGCCCCCCACAACTAGGGAAAGCCCACGCACAGCAACAAAGACCCAACGCAGCCAAAAAGAAATTTAAAAAAAAATAAAATAAATTTATTTAAAAAATAAATAAAATAAAACGATTTTCTATACATGATCCCATTTGGGGTAGATGACCCTATAATTCTAGAGATCAACAAAGAAGGTAATATTTTAATCATTCTTCACCCAAAAAAATCCATAAACTTTTAGGCAATGACTCTGTTCGCCATAATGTTGCTTAAGGCAAGCCTGTCGTCTTTTTGGATGAAGGACCTTGGTCTCCACCCTGACCCCATCCCCACCACACACGCTCACATCCTTTATTTGGCCCGTCTCTCTTCAGTCCTCAAAATTCAACTCAGCCTTCACATGACATGGAAGCGATCTCCCAAAACAGCAGACATACAGGAACGCTTGGTAATTAATTGTCCCTGCTGTCTGGTCCCACAGCACTGTTTCCTAATATTTACACTATGAATTGAAATCTTCTGCTTAAATATCTTCCTGGTTCCCCTGACTGGGTTTGGGGATGGGGCTGGGTGATGAATAAGTGTGTCCCTCTCCTGGTTGGAACAACCTCCTTCTCCTTAAAAATCCTCAAGTGTGGGACATTTGTCTATTTCACTTCGTACTCCCAGTATCTGTGCAAATGCCTCGTGGAGAACAGGCTGAAGGCGTAATTGTGGGACCGGACAGGACGGAAACTCACTGAGATGCAAGGTCAAGAGTGAGGCACAAACGACGTAGCGGGTGTTTTATCACTGAGTTCAATATGGCTTCACCACGTTCTGTCATCTCTTTGAACCTGAAATAGTCACAAACCTTCAAGAGCAAGTCCTGAAAACCAAAACATCGTGATGAAAAGTACTGGGGAATCGGAACGAATTTACATTTAAAAAATTAGGTAAAAATTTTAGGTCTTCATCTTACCCTGGAATGGCCTTAATGGTACACAGAAAACATACTGAAACTACACTATTGAATGTATCTAAATGATTTACAGTCTCTCAAACGGAAACAATGAATATGCATTAGTTCAATAAACACATTGGGAATGCTGGAAGCATTTAACCAGCTTCACTTAATTCTAACCGCGCTGACGTACTAAGACTACTTTGGAATGTTGCCCAGGGCTACCCCATGAGAAAGGGCAGAAAAAGAGTAAACCCTAGTGGGAACATGATAATAAGAAATACAGGCATTATATACAAAAATAAGCAAGACGAAAGGTTTAGGTTTATAGGTAGAAAAAGGACACCTCAATTACTGGAAAACATCTCTGAACAAGAATTAGGTAGTAACAGGGTTTGAATATATTCGTTCAGTTTAGCTTGCATATTATAAGTGGTATGTCATCTGTGTACAACTTAGGGTCCCAACAGTCCAAAAGAATTTCAACCAACATCTCTAATGATATTCTCAGTAGTAGGATGTGATTCTACTTTTAGAAATGTGTGTTAGGGAACATATATTTCATTTTCGCCACATGACTCCAGTGAATCATAAATAATCTTAATAAGTTCTTGTATATCTTTCACTCACCTGAAACAGGTACTCAAAAATGATGACCTAAAATGATCACATTTATTGTATTAATTGTATTTATCAAGATGCAATTATATATTCAGCCCATGGAAGGTTAATTTGATTAAAATCCCACTCACATCTTCTGCCATATAGAAAAGAGAATTTTAAAATGCATTTTAGAAGAAAATACGTGTAAAATACGTTCACGTTCATCAATATTCTTAGACTGTCTATACAGCCTACACGTTAAAGACATTTATGTATTATTTTCTGTATGGCTTAATTGTGCCAAACAAGTGGCTACTCTAGAAGAAGTTGTTAACTGGTTTCCCTTCATTGGATGGCCCCCTTCCCCTGTGAAACATCTTCATCCACGTTTGTGGCACCCTAACCACCGTCAGCCTGGAGAATTCTCTTCCCACCTATAGAGATGGGAGCTCGCCAAGAGTGCATGACCTAGTCCCAAATATGGATGTGCCTTTTGTACCTGTTATGGTTACATAATTTAACTAAATAAACAGATAAACTGGTACTAATAGGGTTATCATGATGAAAAATAAGCTTAATACTTTGCAAACACAAACCTGCCCAAGTGAATACTGTCCAGTTAGCTAGAGGTCAAACAACTTTAATGCTTAAGGGGAAATTCATATAACCTAGAAAGACTCTGCATTCAAACTATTGCATGCGTGTTTTTCAGTTCTAGACTGACCTGAAGAATTTTTTTTTTTTTTTGTGGTACACGGGCCTCTCACCGTTGTGGCCTCTCCCGCTGCGGAGCACAGGCTCCGGATGTGCAGGCTCAGCGGCCATGGCTCACGGGCCCAGCTGCTCTGTGGCACGTGGGATCTTCCCGGACCGGGGCACGAACCCGTGTCCCCTGCAACGGCAGGCGGACTCTCAACCACTGCGCCACCAGGGAAGCCCCCTGAAGAATTTTAAACCTCGAAATCACAGGGTATGTAATCTGGGTATGATTCAGTGAAGACAGGCACCTGGCCTGCCAATCTGTGGACTTGTGCTCAGGAAAGTCCTACGTCAAAATGTTCATGTATACAAATCAGTATACACAATTTATAGCCTTCTCTTCTTTGGGAGGGACCCCGAAAACTTGCCTTCAGTATTTATTCAGTCAGCCACATGAATCCCCCTAAGTCTAAGGTGCATAAAGCCTGGCTTCTCTTCCAGGCTCCAACTGACTGCCCTTTGGGATGATCCTTGTAGATACTAAATGTCCAGTGGCTGCTAATTTGAGTTCCTGAGTTTGTCTCAGAGGCAATGGTGATTGGTGGAAAGACTTCAGGTGACCCAGGCAAAAGATACAAGCTAGGTCCACATCAATGTGGATACACAGTCTTAACTGCAAATAACGAATGGCATGGGGCATGGGCCACCACTGTGCTCCCAGGTCCCAAGATGCCCAGCAGGTCCCCTTGGACCTCTCTCCCCTTTACATCTCTAATGGGCTGTGTTATATCACCTGTGCTTTTCCCTAGCCTCCCAGCTCCCACAAGTAACTATTCTGGGCGTCATGACTCTGTACTCCCTGCTTCCCAAAAACAAGTTACTGGGGGAGAATAGCACTTTCCTGAACGTTTCCTAACATCCCAGAAAATCAACCCTCAATCTCTTAGGTGTTGCAGCTCTTCACACATGGCAGCTCAAGCTCGCTAGACCCATCCCAGCAGACCCTCAACAGTACTTGACTCAAGCCTTTGGCTTTGACGACTTTCTTGGACATGGTTCTCTTCACTCACGAGCGCATCTCCTCAAATAGTGACCTCCAGCCCCAGTGAAAGATCCTAACCTCTCCCTCTGCCCCTGCCCCACGGAGCATAAGAGGGTAAGAGAATCCTCCATCAAGCACCCCTCCAGCCCCATGATGTAAGTGGTAGAGACAAGAGAGGGTGGATGTGTCCGTTAGCGCCTACCGGGACACAGAGCCGCACCAGCTACTGTCTCCAGGGAATTAGATGTAAAGAACTGGTAATGAGCTATCCAAGGACTGAAAAGATCAAAAGGAAATACTAAAGTATCAAACAGAGGTAGCAACCGCAAGATGCAGCTATAACCCCTAGAATTGGGGTAGAAGATTGGTAGAGGGCGCTGGTGCTGAAACCAAGGTCGCTAGACAGAAAATACCGCCTGCGGTTGCTAGCACGTTGGAAGGAGTATGAAAAACTGGAATAATGCATTATAATATGCTCCTGGAAAGAGCTGCCAAGACCAACATTTCTATGTCGAAATCAACCATGTGATTCTTAAAAGAATATTAACATTTGCATCCTAGGGCATCCACTACATAAAATTTTGTAGCCAATGCCTGTGGAAAGCTCAAGTGTTTGTACCTTGATTTCAAATAAGTCCTGGTAATGTTATTTAGCCTCTAAACAGAAGTATCTATATCACAGCAGAAATACAGTTTCTTTGCAGCTTAGAAATATAAATTAAATGAAGAGCAATTGGAAAGTGATTTAAACTGGATCTTAATCAACTGACAGATGATGTTATCATCTTTGATAGAATGTTTTTTCTTGCCACATAGATTAATTACATGACTTCCATACGTGCAAAATTCTATACATGCAACTGCAAGTGAACATGTACACCTCTCGGTTCCGTTTTCTTAAAAATGTCAATTTTGCTCTTATCCCCTAAAAACAGAACCTTGATTCTTCCTTACATCCCCAATCATACACACACACAGCCAGCATCCTCAATCTCTAGTATCTATACCGCAAAACTCTCTAACAGTTTCCTTGCTCTAAGACGTTCGCCATAACAGTTCCAAAATAATTTTTTGAAACTCAAATTGCTTATGCCACAGCTTCAAGTGACCAAACTCTAGATCAAGGGCTGGAAAACTTCTTAGGTCAAAAGGCAGACAGTAAGGTTTTTTGGATTTTGTGGTCTACCCAGTTTCTGTTACAAAATCAGAAAAGCAGCCCTAGACAATACTTAAATTAATGGGAGTATCAGCTTGCCAGTAAAACGTATTTACCAAAGACAGACGAAGGACGAGTTTCTCAATAGGTTAGTGCAAGCTCGGCCCATGGGCCAAATCCAGCTCAGACCCAGCCCTGTCTATACTGTCTACATGTGTTGTTCATCTATTTTATATATAGTAGTTTGTATCTGTTAATCCCAAACTCCAAATTTATTCTTCCCCCACCCCCTTTCCCCTTTTGTGGCCGTAAGTTTGTTTTCTATGTCTGTGAGTCTATTTCTGTTTTGTAAATAAGTTCATTTGTGTCATATTTTAGATTCCACATATAAGTGATATCATACGGTATTTGTCTTTCTGTCTGACTTACTTCACTTAGTACGATAATCTCTAGGTCCATCCATGTTGCTGCAAATGGCATTGTTTCATTCTTTTTTATGGCTGAGTAGTATTCCATTGTATATATGTACCACATCTTCTTTATCCATTCATCTTTCCATGGACATTTAGGTTGCTGCCATGTCTTAGCTATTGCAAATAGCACTGCTATGAACACGTATCTTTTCGAATTAGAGTTTTCTCCAGATATATGCCCAGGAGTGGGACCGCTGGATCATATGGCAACTCTAGCTTTAGTTTTTTAAGGAATCTCCATACTGTTCTCCATAGCGGCTGCACCAATTTACATTCCCACCAAGAGTCCAAACTTCAATTCTCCCTTGATTTCTCTACCTATTTGTGCAAACTGTGACCTCTGTCTCCCCTTCCCCCAAGCCCCTCACCAGGGGGCATAAAATCCTATCCAGCATTCGATATCCAGCACAGATGTCACTTGTAATGATACCTGCCCCCCGCAAGGCTACCCCTGAGTGAAATTTAAACCTGTAGATCCGAGACTACAACTAGAACATGTTATTCTGTAATTGTGTGGTTACCTACACACTGTGGGCAGTTGGAGGGCAGTATTTTGCCTTATCCTGCTTTACTTGTTTTCTCTACTGACTCACATCACAATAGTTACTACCCCAGAACTGGAAGGCAGGGGAAAGAAAGAGGGAGTGAAGTGAGTGGTTGGTCCAGGAGGATGGAATGAGGGAGGAGCAAGGGGGGTGGGAACGGGGGAGAGGGAGAGGGGGAGAGAGAGA
>NW_020174048.1:2885782-2930223 GCF_003031525.2 Neophocaena asiaeorientalis asiaeorientalis
AGAGAAGGGGAGAGAGAGAGGAAGGGAGGGAGGGAGGGAGGGAGGGAGAGAGAGAGAAAGAGAGAGAGAGAGAGAGAGCAAAATGAAAGGCGAAGGAAGGGGACTGGGGTCAGGTGGAGACAGGGAGGGTAGAGGGAGGAGGATGCAGAACTGGGACCAGGAAGCAGTGCAGCTGAGAAAACCACTCTGAACCAGCAAGTCAGGGAAGCACGACAGAGATGGGCTCGAGCCGCTAACATGATCACTTCCACGATTTACTGATAAATAATACCGTATTCAGTGTTTCACACACAACCTTGCCTTTTAACCTTACAGTAGTTCTGAGAATGAGGTCTGGTCCCCACCTCACGGTTGAGGACCTCAGGCTACAAGAGAAAAGTGGCAAAATCGGTATTCAAACCCCCGCCGTTAAGTACAATCACGCTGCCTCCGAGAGAAGAGTGGTGGCAGAGACCACACTCTCTTTTCAGACGGTGACAGCCCTTGTGCCCCTGCACACAGCTGCCCCATCAAAACCACACTCTGCAGCTCGCCTTGCTGCAAGATGTGACCACGTTACGACCGACGGGACAGAAGCTGTGGCCATTTCTAGGGCCTCCCTTACTCAGTACCCGGTTCCTGCTCTTTGCCCGCCTGTCTTCATCCTTTGTACACCCTGTTCCCGGGACTAGGGCCGCATCCTGAAGACGGCGTGGCCGTGAGCTGGAGAGATGTTCCCTGAGGACCGTGGCTCTGAGTCAGCGCTGCCTCTTCTAGACTTGCATGTGGTAGAGTCACAAAAGTCTGTCCTGGTTAAACCGGGCTAGTTCGGGGCTCTCTACCACGTGCTCCTGAACCTAACCCTAAATAATGCAGAGGGAGGGAGGAAAGAAAGACGGATCCCTAAAGAAGGTAATTTTATAGCTTCCTCTTCCATCGAGGAACTCCCTCAGAGAAAGCAAAACAGCTCTTCTATACACTTTTGCTCCACTTAGGTTGTATAGATCAGCTCCTTCTTTAGTCTTACTTATCGATTTTCATCGTGCGGCTCTTTTTTTTTTAATTTTAGGAATTCGGTTGGGCAGCAAAAGTGGATGGGGTCAGACTGCTTGTTAGAAAGCCATGGAACCACCCGCATTTTTAGGTTCTGGCTTTATTTATTATTGCTGCATGCCAGCTCTGGGTCAGTACTTCATACTAAGGGAGACCCCAAGGGAAATGAGACTTCGGTTACAAAGAGTCCTCAGAACTCCAGGAAAAAAAAAATGTATTATTATTAACCCCTTTGGAATTGACCATAAATCCTAAGTGCAATAGAACTTCAGAGATATGATTCCTCAGAAACTACGTTTGCAACGTTCTGATGCTGGAATGACAGACATACAATGAGCTGGAAACATACACCTAACACACACAGTCAGAAGGATAATCGTGCCAGGGGACCGAGAAGAAAGCAAAGGAGCTGGACTGTGAGAACATGACATGAAAGCTCACAGAGCTCTCAGTGATGAACGTCCAGACCAAGTAGCACCCACATTCTGAGGCTGAATGTGAAAAACTGCACGGACGTCAGGATGCCAGAGGTTTGATCCAAGCAGACGTCTTGGTAGGAAACTTGAAGCACTTCTGGATGATATGAGCCCTGGTGGGAACACTGGCAGCTCTCTTAGAAAACGAATGCTTTATAACGGAACCCATCCCACAAAGAGAGATAAGGACATACAGGTCACGCGCCTGCCTCGTTGATAACATGTCTTTTCTAAGTGGTCACTTCTAGTCTCAAAGTCTTCAATGGGCAGCTGCCTTGATATTTTACTGTGTGTAATAATTCCCATTTGGGTTTAAACTGTTAAATGGACTGCAGTTGGAAAGCTGTGATAGAAACAAGTTTCTCACTGTCCAGCTTCCACTTTTCAAATGGCAGTTACATGTAGTCTTATTAGTATTTTAATTCTTGAATTAAACCTGTCTCTAGTCACAGACATAGCACCTGCTGTGATTACACACTATGTTTAACGAACTGGAGAAGAAGAAATTCTTGAGGGAAAAGAAAGAATCTTTCATTCTCTCTCTTTCTCATATAATAACATTCAGCAGGGCCCAACTTCAGGAAGGGAGAAGATTTAACTTTAAGGCAGCTTAGAAATACTGATGACTTTCTGGCCCTGGACATTTTAAGTTAATGAATTGAAACTTTATTGAGAATTAAAGTGATATGGCTCTTTCTGTTGCTTAAGAGTTACTAGAAAAGTCACCTAGCCCGTCAGAATTTTCATCCAGCAACAAAGGAGACACTGTCTTCACTAAGTATATTTAACCTTAGTTTAGTGGGAGATAAAATTTCTTTCTTTCTTTTAAAGTTTATTTCATGATTTCCCATCAAGGAACCTGCATGCTCAGAGGGATACTGATACTACAGGAATGCTTGGTTCTTGCAACTGAAACTATCTCCAGCTCAGTCAGGAAGGAAACTATAGACAGATGTTTTACAAATATCAATGCAAAAAAATTCTCAACAATTATAAGCAAATGAAATCTGGAAAAATATAAAAAGGATTATATACCACGATCAAGTAGGATTTATCCCAGGAATGCAAAGCTGGTTTAACACATGAAAAGAACACCATGCAACACACCATATGAAAGGACAAAAACAACAAAAAAACATGATCATTGCAACATACAGAGAGAAGCATTTGATAAAATCCAACAACATTCCGTGTTAAAAACTTTCAACAAACTAGGAAGAGAAGGGAACTTTCTGATAAAGAACATTTTCAAAAAACCCAGAGCTAGCATCATACTTAATGGTGAAATCTTGAAAGTTTTCCCTCGAAGAACAAAACAAGACAAGGATGTCTACTCTCACCACTTCTACTCATTGTCATGGAGGTTCCAGCCAGGACAATCAGACATTAAAAGGAAATAACAGGCATCCAGACTGGAAAGGAAAAATAAAACTACCTCTATCAACAAAAGACATCATCTTGTATATAGAAAATTCCAAGAAACCCATACAAAAAAATCTTTAAGAACTAAATAACTGAATTCAGCAAGTTTGCCGAGTACAAGATCAACGTACTGAAGCCAATTACGTTCTTGGGCACTAATAATAAACAAATCAAAATGAAATTAGGAAAGGATATCTATTTACAATAGCAACAAAAATAATGAGAACACTTAGAAATAATTCCACAAGGATTTGCAAGTAGCCAATTTTGTTCTCAGAAACAAAAAAGCACTAGATACCTTACCTGGTTTTCTTTTGAAATACACAAACCTCTACGCAGGTGTGAAGCTAAAACCCACCATGCTGCACCTCTTCTATTTTTCCATGTCCTGAACACTTGAAATCTTTTAAAATATGTTTCACTCTCAGCATACGACTAACAAAAACCTTAGATTATAATTCCCCGCGACACTCCTGATTAGTCTTTTATTATTATAGAAATTTCTCAAATCAGTTTCAATATCATGACTTAAACATCCGAAATGCTTCCCAGCTTGGCACTGATTTTATTTTTTCTACTCTCCGCAGTTCACCAACCTTGACAATTTTGTCTCTTTTTCCTCCCGGGGCTAATCCTCAGTTCTGAACCGTCCTCTGATGCCCTTGCTTTCATCTTCACTGGATCCTCTTATCCTTAACCGGTGAGCCAACTCCTAGACTTCCACAGTTCACAGAGATTCAGTCATCAAAGAAGTATTTTCTTAGGGCCTGAAGAAAAAAAATAATGGGAAATACAGCACAAACTGCTTGCCTCGTTATATCTTTTTTTTCCCCCCCCTTTTGCCTTAGTAATATTAAAACCTGAAATAATCAGATCTGGACTTACTCATATGTACTTACAGCAAAAACCAAAATTACAATAACCTGTCAGTGTCACCTTAGACCTCCTTAGAATGTTTTTGATAAATGCTTTGTCCTCAAAGACAACTTTAAGCAAGTGACTAATAGACCCAAGAGATGTTTTGATTCAAAATAATGGCCCTCTCAAAGGAAATCCCTAATCTCGGTACAAAATCACTGAAAAGCTTAGCTGCAAAACAGAATAATGGATACAAGATCAACAAAGAGGCAAGGCTCTTAGCCATAACCATGTCATTTACAATCATAAACAGATGTGAGCATTCTCCATGTATTTTTTAAATTTTCACAAAGTCCTCAGTTAAATAAACCCTGCCTATATTATCATCTCAGACATATACATGGACTTGGTGGAACTTACAAAGTATTTCAGACTCTTGTACCCAAAGTAGGCAAAGAGATACAAAAATCTAGCCTTAACTCTTAGCTTCCCAGGCCCATCTGGCTTCATTTGGGAATTAGAGCAAACATTTAAGGGAGAAGTAATACCAATTCTTCACAAAAAATTCCCAAAAATGAAAGAAGAGAAAATGCTTCCCAACTCATTCTATGAGGCCAGTATTACCGAAACAAAGTAGACATCACTAGAGAAGAAAACTACAGATGAGTGTCTTAAGAATATAGATTCAGGGCTTCCCTGGTGGCACAGTGGTTGGGAGTCCGCCTGCCGATGCAGGGGACACGGGTTCGTGCCCCGGTCTGGGAGGATCCCACGTGCCGCGGAGCGGCTGGGCCCGTGAGCCATGGCCGCTGAGCCTGCGCGTCCGGAGCCTGTGCTCCGCAACGGGAGAGGCCACGGCAGTGGGAGGCCCGCGTACCGCAAAAAAAAAAAAAAGAATATAGATTCAAAAAAAATCCTCAACAAAATATAAGCATATGAACTTTGGAAACATATAAAAACGATTATACACCATGGTCCAGTAGGATTTATACCAAGGATGCAAAGCTGGTTTAACATGTAAAAAGAAATCAATGCAACACACCGTACTAATCGTATAAAGGACAAAAGCCATATGATCACTGCAATAGACACAGAGAAGCATCTGACAAAAACCAACAACATGCTTGTTAAAAACACTCAACAAACTAAGAAGAGAAGGGAACTTCCTCAATCCGATAAAGGACATCCACAAAAAACTCAGAGCTAGTATCATATTTAATGATGAAAACCTAAAAGTTTTCCTTTGAAGATCAAAACAAGACAAGGATGTCTGCTCTCACCACTTCTATTCAACACTGTAATGGAGGTTCCAGCCAGGACAATAAGACAATAAAAGGAAATAACAGGCATCCAGATTGGAAAGAAAGAAGTAAATCTGTCTCTAACAACAAAAGCTATCCTCTTGTATAAAGAAAATCTTAAGCAATCCACGCAAAAAAAAATCTATTAGAACTAATGATTGAATTTAGCAAGTTTTCAGGGTATGAGATCAGCATACAAAAATCGATTACATTTCTGTGCACTAATAATGAACAAATCAAAATAAATTAGGGGAAAAATCTATTTATAATAGCAACAAAAATAATGAAAATGCTTAGAAATAAACATAACAGAAGTCCAAGATTTGTACAATAAAACCTGCGAAACACTGTTGAAAGAACTTGTAATAAATGGACATTCCATGTTCATGGATGGAAAGCCAAAATATTATTAGGATGGCAATATTCCCCAGAATGACCTACACAATGATTCAACACAGACTCTACCAAATTTCTATCAGATTTTTGTGAAGAAATTGGTAAGCAGATCATAAAGTTTATATGAAAAGGCAAGGGACCCAGACTAGCCAAAACAATCTTAAAAGAAAGAACAACGTCAGAGAGCTCACATTAGCAATTTCAAAACTTACGGAACAGCAACAGTAACCAAGACAGTGTGGTACTGGCATAAGGACAGATATAAAGGTCAATGGAATATAATCGAGCGTCCATAAACAAACCCTCACATTTATGGTCAGTTAAATTTTGACTAAGGTGCAAATAGGAAAGAATAGGTTTTTAACAAATGATACTGAAAAACTTAGTATCCACACACAAAAGAATAAAGTCGGACTCCTTCCGTACACCATACACAAAAATTATCTCAAAATGGATCACAGGCTCATAGAACTAAATATAAGAGCTAAAACTATAAAACTCTCCGAAGAAAATGTAGGCATAGATCTTTGTGGCCTTGAACTGGACAATGGTTTCTTTAGATATGACACCAAAAGCACAAGTGGCAAAAAAAGGAGATAATTTGGACTATAGCAAAATTTCAAACTTTTGTCATGCAGCTGATACCATCAACAAAGTGAAAAGATGACCAACATAATGGGAGAAAATATTTGCAAAACATATAAGGGACTGGTATCCAGAACGCTATAAAAAGAACCTTTCTTTACAACTTGACAATAAAAGGGCAACCCAAGTAAACAATGGGCAAAGGATATGAATAGACAGTTCTCCAAAGAAGATATACAACTGGACGACAGGCACATGAAAAGACTCTGTACGTGATTAGTGATTAGGGAAATGCAAATTACAACCTCAGTGAGGTACCACTTCACACCCAGTAAAATGGGTACGATTCATACAATAATAGGTGCTGGTGAGGATATGAATATATTAGAACCCTTACACATTGCTAGTGGGATATTAAAATGCTGCTGTCCCTTTGGAAAAGAGTTTGGCAGCTCCTCAAATGTTAAAATCGGAGCTACCATATGACTCAGAAATTACAGTCCTAAGTACATACCCCCCAAAACTGACACCCTACATGCACAAAAACTCATACACGACTACAGCCAAAAAGTAGAAACAAATGTCCATCAACTGATCATTGGAGAAGTCAATACGGTATATTTGTACAATGGAATATTACACAGTGTTAAAGAGGAAAGTAGTTCTGACACGTGTTACAACGCTACAAGGATGAACCTTGGAAACACTGGAACATTATGCTCAGAGAAATAAGCCAGACACAGAGAGATAAACACTGTGTGATCTCACCTATAGGCAGGATCTAAAAAAGTCAAACTCACAGAAGCAGAGGGTAGAATGGGGATTGCCCGGGGCTAGGGGGAGGGGTAAAGGAGAAGGTGAAGGTCAAAGGGTACAAAGCTTCAGTTCCACAAAATTAATTTCTGGAGATCTGCTCCACAGCACAGTGCCTACAGCTAACAACAGTCTATTGTATGCTTAACATTTTCCAAGAGGGTAGGTCTTATGCTAAGTATTCTTACCACACATACAAAAAATGGTAACAACAATAGTGATAAAGGAAGCAGGAGGACACTTTGGGAGGAGATGGATATCTCTATGGCCTTGATTTTGGTGATGGTTTCATGGATGGATACTTATCCCCAAACTCATAGAGCTGTATACATTAAATATCTACAGCTTTTTCCATGTCAACCGTATCTCAATAAAATGGTTTTAAAAAAGTGTGGTCCTACTAACGTATGCAGCTCACACCACCTGCAACACATCACATAGGCCCAGCAGTACCCTACGTGGTCCCTACTGATGAGATGACTCCCCTGACCAGTCCCCTGGATGTCACAGCAGCGCCACACTGTCTAAATATTCCTAAGCACATTCTGTCAATGCCTGTACTTATTACAGACCGATAACAACAGCAACAACAAAATCCACGGATCAGCATTACTGGTCCCTATAAGTGTGCCAAAATACTATCACAGTTGTCTAGAACGTCATTTTTATTTATTCATTTTTGATTGTTTTAAAGTCTGTATTGAATTTGTTACAATATTGCTTCTGTTTTCTGTTTTGGTTGTTTGGCCGCGAGGCACGTGGGATCTTAGCTCCCCAACCAGGGATCGAGCACGCACACCCTGCACTGGAAGTCGAAGTCTTAACCAATGGACCACCAGGGAAGTCCCTAGAATGTCATTTTTAAATGCAAGTATCTCAAGCAGTATACACAGTAAGTCGCCCAGAAATGGAGCTCATCACTAATAAATTGTCACACCCTTAAAATCTGCAGCAAATGATATGCCAGTGGGTACCGTGACAGTGATGTCAAAATGAATAATCCCTTATTCTACACTTCCTACCTCTCCTTATGTTCTCTGACAGTCGGGGTACCTTCCATGAAAAAGCTTACCTGGGCAATTAAAACTAGAAGGTTGATTACAGAGTCCAGATTCAGAAATGCTATCAAGACACTGATGGAGTGAGGTTGTATTTAGAAACATTTTTCTTGTCTCCTGAGATTCTGTTTTAAATAGTGCTTACCTACCACCTTCGTACCAGAAAACATACCATTATTCCCAAAGTACCTTTGTACCAGAGGATTTATTCGATTTACCTGCTTGAATGGCTTGTCTTATTTAGTATTTTGAATATGCATTTTTCCCCTAAGTCTGGGTGCTCAAACGTCTAAATGGGTTTACACACAAGAAATAGGTAATAGCATTTATATGGGAACGGATACACGTGTGACAGTACAACGTACAATTTGATGTACCGCATCCCGTTCGTGTGCCAGTGCTTTCAAATAAATATCAGTGTTGATCAAGAAGCAAAAGGGAACACATTTGATAATACCTCACCTCAGTTTGAATTAAAAAACGCTTGTATCTTTTCATAAGGAAAATCAATGGCTCCACATGGAACTGTTAGAAAGTCTTAATATTCTGGCAGCATTGTTTTAGTTTAGACAGTTCCATTTTATCGCCCAAGGGGAAATGCATCGTCAGCAAGGGTTTTGCCAGGATCTGGCGCACGTTGCCCTTGGAAGACTATGCAGAGAAGAGAATAAAAGAGAGCAAATATTGGTTTCTGTTACGTAAACAAGTCATGCTCTTCTGTTCTCCAAGTTGAACTAATGGGAAAGTAGACAGCTCTTAGCATGAACCGGGCCCCTGGGGTCAGACATGTTCTAATTTCAAATTGATCATGTCTGATGAATATATTTTGTTAATATGAACCACATTTAAGAAAGGCATTTCAGTAATCACCACATCACAGATCGATCTTTCTCTGTTCTGTACAGTTTCTGCAACCTTACGGGGAGACAAAGCCAAGTATGTACTATAAGTAAGAAACGAAAGGAAGCAAACCACATCTATTTTATCAGATTACCCAAAATAAACCATTTATCGTAAGGATTACATGGACCAAGTTCAAGACCTCCTTCCTATCTAGAATAACACTATATTAATAACTGCATGCTGAAAAGGAGTGTGAACACAATTCAGTAACATGTCACGTGAATACGTGATTTTTATAAAACCTTACCACGGGCCCCTTAAGTACTAAAATAGCAAACCTTTTATTTGTCACTGATTTAGACTACTTATATGTTACTCTGTTCAATGTACAATGGAATTTACACTTTACAGATGTTATCTAAAAATAAAACCATACAGTAACAACTTTCATTTACATTTTCTAAAGTCATTTCTCTAAACATGTTCATCTAAAATGAGCAAATAAAAGCAGTTAAACATCAAGGATACATAACGTAAAAGATTCGTCTCAGATGTAAAAATTCTGCTTTAGCTATCCAAATTTAGACGAATGAAAACAAATTCAGTGTTGTCTGAAACAAGTGCAGAGCATATATAAAGAGCATAAAATTTCCATAGCACACTTAATTTTCAAACACCATTTTACTAGAGTATCCGAGGTAAATATTTAAAATCAGATTCATCATGTCTATATAATTGAAAATGCAGTTGCCTACCAGAAATGCTATCCTGACAAATTTGGCTGGAGCGTATTCCTGTGTGCAACCGAATCAATTTCACACGTACTCGCCTCCCTGTCTCTGGGAGGTGGTCCATTCATTGGTTTGATGTTGCCATGGCAACCGCAACATGGTAACAGGCCAGCCAAGCTCTGCTGTTCCAGCCCCAGTAGAGAGTGAACTGCTTCCTGCAAACAGCACTGCCGCGCCTTTCTAGAAGGACGGGTCTTTTACACTCACTCTTAGCCTGATATTTTAACACCAACTAGTGGTAATTCAGCACTAGGAAAGCAGATTTAAGGTTAATTCTTTCTGCTAGAGAGTACATTTCGGTGCGTGTCTAAAATCTTCTAAAAGCCCTAATGAAAAGAACATGAGCTAACTTGTATTATCATTGTGACAGGTGTGAGAGGGTCTGTAGTTTACCTGAACACTGTTTCAGTCACTAGCATTCAGCTTGAATCACAGGTCACAATATTAAACTTTCAGATAAAAGGCAGTTTTCTAAAATGATGGTGGTACCGCTCCTTGTTTTTCTTACAGAATCTTCCCGGTATACGTGTTTTGTATTAGTTTCCTAGGGCTACCGGAGCAAAGTGCCACAAACTGGGTGGTTCGAAACAGAACACAATTCTCTCACAGTTCTGGAGGCCGGAAGTCCAGAATCAAGGCGTCGGCAGGGCGGTATACTAGCAGAGAATCTCTTCCATGCCTTCCTCAGCTCCTGGGGGCTACCACCAATCCTTGTTCATCCTGGGTTTGCAGCTGCCACTACCCCATTCTCTGCCTCTGTCTCCCCAAAGCTGTCTTCCTCTGTGTCTGTGTCTGTGTCTCTTACAAAGGCGGGTAACGTTAGGGATGCTCTAAGGATCCATCTTAACTACTTACTTCTTCAAACACTCTACTTCCAAATAAGGTCACATTCAGAGAGGTACGGGGATTGGATTTCAATGTAGCTTGGGGGGGCACAATTCAACCCCCCACGGTGCTATTGAGGGAACGTTTATGCAAAGTGAAGAAGAATCAAATGTCTCATCAGCTCCCTGCTTCATCCGCCCGCGTGGACAGGCGGCACAGGACTAAACTGTGCTCTCACCAATACAGGAACAAGTGAGAAAATGATTCAGCCCATGCCAAGGGACGGAGGTGACACCTGCCTTGGATTCTGCTTCATTCTCTGGCACATTGCTGCGCTCCAGGGCATCATCCTGAGTCTTTGAAGCAGGTTCCCACCCACGTGGGAGCTCTCCGGTGGGCGGGGGGGGCAGAGGGAGGAACCCGCTCTGCCAGCTGGTGCTGGGAAAACTCCCTGAGGGCAGAGCATCTACAATCCAGCCTGGAAGCTGGGTGGGCGGTGGCTTTGGCAGGACAACAAAGAATGCCGCCCCCCTTCACTGCCCTCATACACACATTTCCTCTGCAAACACCCCATGGGGCAGAGCCCTCCACTCTGCGATTCTCTCCAATTCTCTCCACAGCTGCTAATTTTCTTCGAGAAGACCCTGTTGAGGGGCCCTCCCTCAGGATATCAGGCAGACGTCAGCAGCTTTGCCTCTGATTCACAGTGGGGGCTCAGGAAGCAGGACCAAGGATGCTCAGCCCATGGGAAGTCCTCTCCCAAAGGCAGAGGGCAGAAGACCAGAGACTTTTCCTAAAGCAAAAGTCAGTGGGAGCCTGGAACTCAGCAGGAATTGCCAAAGCCAATTTGACCTCAATATAAAACTGGCGAACTTGGTACAATGAACACCTTGAATAGAAAAGGAGGGAACCCACTGGTTTATGACACCTGCCATCATTATCTTTGCGAGGAGAATAATTTAAGCCCTCTTTGTGGAAAACTGAAATCACAGTATTATTCTTCTTTTTATTTTACTGCAGCAAGGCTCTTAACATTTGGAATCCTTCTTTAAGAAAAATGAAAATAATGAGACTTTAATAAAAGATTGCCTTAATTATTCTCAGGGGATACTTGATGCTAGTTGCTAGATTCAATCCAATTATCATGTAGCCCTACTAAGTGACAACATGCTTTTAATCATTATTTAGCAATGAAGTTAAATGAGAGAAAATGCATGTGTAGTACTCAAGTTTTTACTGGCATAATCCCTCTTGCCTTTATAAAGAGATGGCTGAGTGAGTAAGCATTTCAACTCTTTCTCCTGAATAATTTATTTACATATTTTCACCCATTGTACTTATATAATAGAAAACTTCTAAGGTTTTAGAGTAAACAGACCATTTCCCACTTTGAGGACAGAAATCAACGGCTAATGTAGATTGGAGAAGCTAGTGGAATCTGGGAAATATTAAAATCCTCCCCCAAGTAGACAATAATGAGAACATAACTAAACTTGGATAAGATGGCAAAATTAATCAGAGTACGGAGTCAACACCGTAAAGGTAGCAACTCAAGGCAAAAGAATGGAAGAACATTCTGTGACAGCTATTTATAGAAAAGATTGGGAGATAAGCAGGAACTTCGGATTTTTGCTTTAGTTGAAGAAAAGCAAAATAAAAAGCCCCAGGGAAAGAAGCGAAGAAAAAAAAAAAAAAATCAGAGTAGCATGACAGGGCAGGATCACAGAAGTCAGATTCCAAGCATTTCAGGAAGGAAAAGCATCGCCAGAGCGTTGTACAATTTCTATAATTGTTGGCAAGTCAAGACAGCAGTGATCTTGATTCACGAACAGAGTATAAAATAAAAGGAGACTATCTTCCACCAAACGAAGTGACCCTCCAAGGAGCTTCACAAGGCAGGTGAAGGAAACCAAAGCTACAGTGAGAGAGCACAGCTGCTCTGGGACCCTGGAGGACAGGTTTCATCTCCTTCCTCGGGCACTAGAGTCGTCAGCCGCAGACGACATGGGGGAGCCAGGGGAGGGCAGAAGCACGGTGGCACCTTCCACGGGGCAGCTGGGAGGACTGTGCCGTGAATGCACGTGAGACACCTCTTGGGATTTCTTAAACTGTTGGGGGAAATCACAGTCTTGAAGTGGAACCAGAATACTTGCAACTGGGAGTGGGAGGAAAATACAGAAAGACTGTTTGCTATCCACCCCACACCTCCTATTTCCACCCTGGGAATAACTCAGCCCGGCGTAACTCAGAATACCAACAGATAAAAGGCAAAATCACTGCCCAAGGCTGTTCCAGTGTAACATGAGAGAACGAAGCGGTAAGCATGAAGTTACAGTAAACTGTGATTCAATACTACAGCAGGCGAAGAGAAAGGAAGCATTATCTCCCGGACTTTTGGTCCGCAATGGAGGCTCACGGAAGCTTCTGGAGGAGAAGCAAGATCAGGCCTTGAAGGGTGAATGAAAATTAGCCTGGAAAACGGAAGGCAGACAGATACGACAGGAGGGAGGAGCGAGGGCTTGGAGACACATCATCGCGCGAGGCTGGAATGGTGTAGTATTGGAGTCTATGCATTTGAGAATGAGTTCAATGCTGCTAGAAGGACAAGACACACAAACACACTAGACAAACTCATAAAAAGTATTCAATGGGGCTTCCCCGGTGGCCCAGTGGTTGAGAATCTGCCTGCTAATGCAGGGGACACGGGCTCGAGCCCTGGTCTGGGAGGATCCCACATGCCGCAGAGCAACTAGGCCCGTGAGCCACAAATACTGAGCCTGCGCGTCTGCAGCCTGTGCTCCGCAACAGGAGAGGCCGCGATAGCGAGAGGCCCGCACACCACGATGAAGAGTGGCCCCTGCTTGCCGCAACTAGAGAAAGCCCTCACACAGAAACGAAGACCCCACACAGCAAAAATAAATAAATAAATTAATTAATTAAGAAAAAAAAAAAGCCAAGCATTTGAAGCCCTTTAAAAAAAGTGTTCAATGTAAGCTGGTATTTTGAGAGATAAAGGCAACACGCAGGGGATATGTTAATTACAGGTAATGTGTAAAGAGGAAAGTGCAACACAGGCAGAACGCAGAAGAGTGTTAGTGAACTGTGAGACATGCCAAAGACAGACGGAATAAATAAAAACAAGTGTCCACAAATAGGAGTACTGCATATAGACAGTAACAACGGCAGAGCTACACCGTGATCTTGTCCCTTCCGGGCTGACAGCTCTGGCCCCCCGAAGGGGGCCACCCACCAGTGTCACCGAGTGTGCTCCCCTTCCGGCCCCAGTGTGCTCTAGACCCTAGAAAAGCAGAGATAGCCCACGTCTGACAGCAGGCTGATGAGCAAGCCACACCTGTAGCCAGGTGAACCTGTTCTCTAAAACCGGAAGCCTGTGGCATCAGCCCAGGGCACCTTGTATCCGTGGGCTTAGCCTTCAATTCAGGTGCGTAACCACATCGTCATCGTCATGTGTCCAGGGCTCAAGTAGTATGTACGGTCCCCTGGCTGCCCACACCCTATCCTATCCACATCAACACACTCGTCTCTTCCCCCCACTCTTGCTGTGTGTTTTAAATTAAGTTAGTGACATTTGTAATTTGGAGCGTCAGCTTTTACGCCCTGCAACCTCTGGGATGGCCTGGCTAGCAGTGCATTTGGAAGCTACCCTTGCATCAGGTTTACTCCCCAAACAATAGCATCCATGAGGAGACCACAGGGTGCTTAGAATAGTAGATGTTAGCTGGGAAGTCTAGAGATAAGTTGAGAAAAATAGACAGGGATCAATTCATAAAGCTTAAGGGTGAAGAATTTATCCCCTAGGCTATGAAAAAACATGGGGAGATTTCACAGAGCAAAAACGGGATGCTGTGTAAGATACTTCTGGAATGACTATAGAGAATGAAATGGAAGGGAAGCAGACTCGAGGTAGAAGGGACAGTTAAGATGGTACCGTACAATTGCAGCGGGAAGTAAAGAAGGCTAAGTGACAGTCTTAACTGTAGGACTGATGACAAGAAAACAGACTCAAGAGATGGCAAGTGAGCAGGACCAGGTGATAAGAGAACTGAGAAGGAGGCATCAGAGTTACAGCCAGGCCGGGCTAGAATAAAGAATCAGGAGTAGATTTGGGGGGTCAGGGGCTACGTGATGAGTTCAGTCTCAGACCCCGGGAGCTGGCCACAGGACAGAGTCTACCAGACTCTTGGGTGGATGGGTCTGAAACTTAGGAGAAAGACTTGGGCTGAAGAGGAGATACGGAAGTTACCTGGTATAGTTGCAAGATGAAACCAAGGGAACAGATGCAATTATCCAAGAGGACTGTGGAGTGTGAAAACAGAATAAAGAACAGATGGCTTTTTAGAACCCCAATATTTAAGAAAGTATGGATAAAAATAAGCGTGTGAAGGGAAAGAAAGGAGGAGCTGCTCTATCACAGGTGACAATGTGATTTTGGTATTTATACAAAAGGCAAGGAAGAAGTTTCCATAAAAAGGCGCAAGGCACAATGCCAAGTGCTAAAGCGCGGACATCCTGACACCGTATTTATCGAATGTGTAAAATATTAGGTTCATTTTTAGCCATGCGTTATGGCTGTGGATACAGTATTTCTCTTTAAGACACATTCTCAAAAAGCAAGTTAACTCTGCTGGCAAAGAAGAAAAGAGAAAAATAATGGGATGGTTTTCTCCCAAATGCAATAATTCATTTTCAAAGCATTAGCAGGGGTTCAATAAATGTTTTTTAATTGAAAAAGCAAATTTAGAAGGGAACGATAGCTCTGGTAAGCAGAATAAAATAAAGACAAATGATGATCATTACTTTCCTCCTTCAATTTAGTTTATTTCTATTACATATCCACTGACATTATAACTTAAATAAATCTCTAAGTGCTACAAATGATTCAATATTATTTGCCTTAGTTAAAAATCATGACAATATAAATGGCAGATCTAACAAAAGCTTGGCTTTTCTATTTTACATTTTGTTTGTACTCTAGGCAGGTGAGAGGAAAACTCTTTTTATACTTTCGTTAAAGAACTCAGAACTCCACATTCAGGTCCAAGGTGTTAAGTCTAAGCAAAGTGTCAGCATCAGCTGGAGGATAATTTTCTGACATCGCTCGAGCGTACGTGCTCTGTGTCTTTGCCCACAGGTTATATTTGAGTTAAAAGCTCAAAGGCACAGTGGAGCTGGACTAACGGGCAACTGCAAAGACTTTTGTTCTTTCCAAGACTCTGTGCACAGCTGCCAACAGGCTGACGCCACTGGAAGAGGCACCCCTAGCATCTCTGTCAAACAGCAGACGGGAGAGGCATGGTGTCGCCAGCGGCTGAACCGTCCCTGAGGTCGGCTGTCTCTCCCCACGGCTCACATGCTCCACTGCTTGCCCATCGGCAACGTAGGCCGGGGCTGCACAAAGACAGTGACACGGTCTGCCAGCCAACTGGCCCCATCAGCGAGATGGACACGAAACAGAGCTGGATTCAGTTCCAATCTCGTGGGAGACCGTCAAAGACTGAAATCCAAAGTCTCTTGCCCAGGGAGGGACCAGAGAGTCTGCACCAAAGTTCCTGCAAGCCACGTGGGCTCAGGGTTGTTTCTTCTGCTTTACCTCATTTCCAGAACTAGCTTTTACTTCAAGTCAGATTTCTTAATTTTTGTTTTTAAATTAAGACTCTAGATTTTTAGAGCAGCTTTATTTGTTTGTTTGTTTATTTTTGGCCGCACCCTGTGACTTGTGGGATCCCAGT
Source organism: Neophocaena asiaeorientalis asiaeorientalis (assembly GCF_003031525.2). Taxonomy (NCBI): domain Eukaryota; kingdom Metazoa; phylum Chordata; class Mammalia; order Artiodactyla; family Phocoenidae; genus Neophocaena; species Neophocaena asiaeorientalis. The sequence continues at coordinate 2,901,933 of NW_020174048.1, forward strand.
TCCCGGACCAGGGATCAAACCCAGGGCCTCAGCAGTGAAGTCGCAGAGTCCTAACCACTGGACCGCCAGGGAGTTCCCACAGAGCAGCTTTAGGTTCACAGTAAATGTGAGGGGGAGCTACAGAGATCACCCATGTACCCACTGCTCCCACAGTGCATAGCACCTCCTCGTTATCAGCACTCTCCACCGGAGAGTATCCATTTGTTACTCATCCATTTGAGTATGTAACAAACATCCATTTGTTACAATGGCTGAACCTGTGCCGATACATCATAACCACCCGAAGTCCATAGTTTACGTTACAGTTCACTCTTGGTGTTACACATTCTATGGGTTTGGACAAACGTGTACTGATGTTTATCCATGCTTATCCACCACTATAGTTTCATACAGAGTATTTTCACTGGCCTAAAAATTCTCCTTGATCTGCCTATTCATACCCACCCCCAACTCTTAGCAACCACGGAACTTTTTACCGTCTCCATAGTTTGGCCTTTCCTAGACTGTCATATAATTGAAATCATGCAGTATGTGACCTTTCCAAATTGGCTTCTTTCACTTAATAACATGCATTCAAGGTTCCTCCATGTCTTTTCATGATTTGGTAGCTCATTTCTTTTTAGAGCTAAATAATATTCCATGATCTGGATGGACCACAGTTTAGTTCTCCACTTAGCTACTGAAGGACATCTTGGTGGCTTTCAAGTTTTGGTGATTATAAGGCTGCTATAAATATCTGTACGCAGGTTTTTGTGTGGACATAAGTGTTTAACTTCTTTGGGATACCAAGGAGGGCAATTGCTGGATCGTATGGCAAGAGGATGTTTAGTCTTGTAATAAACTGCTAAACCGTCTCCCTAAGTGGCTGCACCATTCTGCATTCCCACCAGCAGTGAAGGAGAGTTCCTGTTGCTCCACGTCCTAAAGTTTTTTAACCTTTAATCACTTTGTTATGTCTCCTAGTGTAGTGGAAGGGTTTTATTTTTTTTTGTCATTTTAATATTATTTCCATTATTTCAATATTCTGGAAGTCTCCAGTTGCAGATACCTACCAGCATCAGTCTTCTTTCTCTGTTCCTCACTCACACCACCCCACTAATATCTTCTTCTTTCTATCCCCTAAGCAAGGACTGACCTCGTCTTATGCACTTGATATGAAATCTAATATGCTCCATCATAAGCTCCATGCCATCATTCATTTACTTCCACATCAAATATTTACAAACTCTCTCCTCTATATATTTTGTATTGGTTTCTCACTGTTACTGTAACAAAATATTACAAATGTAATGATGCAAAACAACACAAACTTATTATTTTATAGTTCTGTAGTTCAGAAGGCCAAAGTGGCTTTCACTGGGAAAAACTCCAAGTGTCAGTAGTGCTGTGGTCACTCTGGAGGACACAGAGGAAAGTCTGTTCCCTTGCCTCTTCCAGCTTCTAGAGGCTGCCTGCATTTTTTTTTTTTTTTTTTTTTTGGGACCGCTCCGCGGCATGTGGGATCTTCCCGGACCGGGGCACGAACCCGCGTCCCCTGCATCGGCAGGCAGACTCTCAACCACTGCGCCACCAGGGAAGTCCTGCCTGCATTTTTTGACTTCTGAGCCTTCTTCCATCTCCAAAGCCAGCAGTGTGGTATCTTCTAATCTATCTCTCTCTGACACTGCTACCTTCCTCTTATAAGGACCTTCAGGATTACATTGGGATAATCTAAAATAATCTTCCCAGCTCAAAATTCTTCATTTAATCATTTATGCCAAGTCCCTCTGCCACGTAAGGTAACATATTCACAGGTTCTGGGGATTTGAATGTGGAAATCTTTGGAGGAGCACTGTTCTGCCTACCACATATGGCAATCTAACAGCCGAAACACTCCTCAAATTCCTGTCCTCGGGAATAGTGCCCTGCAGCTTTGTGACCACCTACAGGGGTGGGATAGGGAGGGTGGGAGGGAGACGCAAGAGGGAGGAGATATGGGGACATATGTATATGTATAGCTGATTCACTTTGTTATACAGCAGAAACTGACACACCACTGTAAAGCAATTATACTCCAATAAAGATGTTAAAAAAGAAAAAAAGAATACTGCCCTCCAGTTGGAAGATATTGCTGTGATATGTATACAGATATATCAATATATCATACTTGATTGGGTTTTTTCAGAATCATGAAAGTGAAGCATATAATTAAAGTTGAAAAGGGGGGATGCCAGGGTAGTCAGATCTTTCTGGGTAATGGGGTGAACAACAGATTTCCAGTGGACGAACAGTAATCAACTGCATAAAGCATAGGTATAAGGGTGTACCCCAATGTTCACAGCAGCATTATTCACAACAGCCAAGACATGGAAGCAACCTAAACGTCCATGGGCAGGTGAATGGATAAAGAAGATGTGGTGTATATATATACATAAAATGGAGTATTACTCAGCCATAAAGAAAATGAAATAATGCCATTTGCAGCAACATGGATGGACCTAGAGATTGTCATACTCAGTGAAATAAGTCAGACAGAGAAGGACAAATATCATATGATATTTTATGGTATCTTATTCCACTTATATGTGGAATCTAAAAAAAACGATACAGGGCTTCCCTGGTGGCGCAGTGGTTGAGAGTCCGCCTGCCGATGCAGGGGACGCGGGTTCGTGCCCCGGTCCGGGAAGATCCCACGTGCCGCGGAGCAGCTGGGCCCGTGAGCCATGGCCACTGAGCCTGCACGTCCGGAGCCTGTGCTCCGCAACGGGAGAGGCCACAACAGTGAGAGGCCCGCGTACCGCAAAAAATAAATAAATAAATAAATGATACAAATGAACTTATTTACAAAACAGAAACAGATTCATAGACATAGAAAAAAAATGTATGGTTACCAAAGGAGAAAAGTGGGGGGAGGGATAAATTAGGAGCTTGGAATGAACAGATACAGACTACCATGTATAAAAGAGCTAAACAACAGGGACCTACTGCACAGCACGGGGAACTCTATTCAATACCTTGTAATAACCTATAATAGAAAAGAATCTGAAAAAGAACAGATATATATATATATTCATATATATATGAACCACTTTGCTGTATATCTGAAACTAACACAACATTGTCAATCAACTGTACTGTAATTTTAAAAAAAAAAGGATTGGGGTGAGGAATGAGCGGAGGGTTGAACAGTTTGTAGGGAGAAACTAGACGCAGCCCACCTTTGATGGTGAGGAGAGAAGCCAGTGGGAAGGCTGGGCAGTGCCTAAATGCTGTCTCTTCTCATTGCAGATTAAAAAGGTGGTGATTTAATTTTTAGGAAATGGAGAGAATGATTTGTCTTTAAAGCAGGTGACTGTGACAGCTAAGCGGTGGGTAGATTTGAAAACTAGAGACTAGGGAACTGCTGTGCCTGGGTACAAGACAGAGTCTTGACATAGAAGCTGGACAGTGGGGATAAACTAAAGAGAAAACATTCGTGCATATTTTGCTGTCAAGTTGCCAAGGCTAAGTAAGGGTCTACCAGGGGACAAACGGGCTCTCAGGAGAAGTGAAGGAGTGGAGGATAAATTACTCGTGGAAGCTTCTTTGATGATATCAGACAGAAGTCCAGTAGAATGAGGACAGAGCTGGTAATAAAGAATTACAGACATCGATCACGGATGAAAAAGGTACTTCGTGAAAGTTCCCTGACCTGCTGCCTTCGGTTCCGAAGGGCTAAACACATGAGCCTCCCTGGACCCTCGGCTTCCATTTCCGTAGTTTCATTCACACCAAGTACAATCCATTCCCACTCTGAGTCCTCTTCCTGGATGCCAACCTAAGACTCGAGTTTCATGAAAACTTGCCAGGCTCGTTCGTTTGAGGTTAAGTTCAAACTTTGCTTAGTCTCTCCGTGCTTTCCCACCTACGCTATAGCTGCACCTCCTCTACGTCCGGACAGCTCTTGCTTCAAAAGTCATATAATGGACAAATTCACCCATGATGTGACCCACATATTTATCATAATTTATTGCTTTTTGAGAATTAAAATGCTTCACACATCTGCCTCCCTTATCACAGAATAAGCCCCGGCAATTCTTCATTGAGTGCGTTTAGTGCAGAGAGAATTAAACCGGGTTCTGAGAATAAAAAGAGACACAAGAAATACATGGTTTTGAGTCAATAAATAATATTCAAAAATTAATTTACAAGGTTTTCAGAGGGTGAAAACCCCACTAATTTCATAAGTAATAAAATGACTGCATTCAGTTAAATTATTAAGCTACAGCTACTACAGAGCATAAGAAACTTACGGATCTGGGTTTTGTTTGGTTTTGTTGTTGTTTTAGACAATACAGCCTGCCCTACTGGGTTACTGTGAGAATTAAATGAGATAATATTACAAGGATTGTCTGACCCCTAGTAAGCTCTTAATATAGGCCAGTTTTTCCTCTGTCTTGTGCATGCAGAAAATTCACTGGATCCAGACAGAAAAGGCAAATACCTTCTAAGGCCAGAAGGGATGAATGATTAGGAAAAGAATCCTGGTGAAGGGTCAAAGGAGAGTAGAGCCTGTGGCTTTGGGAGCTTGTATGCAGGAAGGCCCAGGCCTGTGAGGAGTGGGGAGTCCTGGCGCAGGAAGCCAGGCAAAACCTCAGGGTTCCTGTGGGCACCACCCAACTGAAAAGAGACTTATTAAAACTTGTTCAGGGAGGAACAAAGATGTCTGCTAAATTCTCCATGAGTCCCCAGTCTGCAATTTCTACTCTAGAACTTATTTGCTCAGGGACAATTATAATGAACTTAAATATAAATAAAGACCAATCATGAAAACATCTAAGACCTTGTGTGAAAGCAGAGATGTGTTTGGGAGGAGAACGGTTCGGGAAAGGGAAGCAGCTTACCTATCTTTATTTATTCAAGTGTGTTTTGATATAAGCTATAAGGATATATTGTACAATAAGGGGAATATAGCCAATGTTTTCTAATAACTATAAATGGAGTGTAAACTTTAAAAATTGTGAAGCACGATATTGTATACCTGTAACATATACTACTGTACAGACACTATACTTAGTTAATTAATTAAGTAATGTATATTTTCAGTGTTTATTATGTGCCCCGTACCATTAATGTCACTGGAGATCCAACAGTGAACAAAACTAACAAATTCTCTCCTCAGAACATAATTTTTTTATGGAAACAGATGATAAATAAATGTACTATGCTCCACTGTTATAGAAAAAAAAAAGGTTTCACAAAGGTGTGAATGAGTATGTGTATATGCACATAACAATACATTTCCAAAATCTATGTGAGGAAAGTCGTGACACACTCCCGACAGACGTAAAAGTAAACTTGAACTAGTGGAAGTGTACACCATTGTTTCAGAAATTTTAGTATTGTAAATCCTCTATAACACTGAAATAGCATTTTAAAAAGCATAAAATTATAGGCTTACTTATATACTATAAATTACATAAGATAAAATACTATTATACTAAAGATTATATTATGCAAAATATAATTGACCATGAGTTATCTTATGCCTCAAAATATAAACAAAGAAACTTTTCATGCTGAGGTCTTCCAGGCCAAGAGAAATGATTTTTTTGGTATGCTAAATGTTTTTAAGGGAAGTAGATGAGCTAAAATTCATAATTAAAATAAGTAATATTTAATTTCTTGTTAATATCTATAGAACTCTTGGTTGATATGAGCCCAGAAACACATATCAGAATTTACTAATAGGCAATATTAGTTTCTCAAAACAGCTCTGACTTTCCCAGCAAGGCTGGAAATTTGTGTGAGGAGAATATAAAATCTGACCAAACAAAAACCAGCTGACAGCAAATAAATTGGAACCAGTAAGTAATCATCATACCTTATCATTTAATCTTTGCAAGAAAGAAGACAGATATTTGGGGCCTTTCCTAGCCAACAAAAGCAACCATTTCATTTAAAACCTGATTTCTATTATAGGGTGTACTTGGCATTGGAAGTACTGTTGTGATGTATCAATCAACGATTCTGATTGATTACCTCTTTACCATTCTCCCCTAAATGAAATGAATCATTGTTGATGCACTGCATGTATGTGTGTGCACCCACACACACACTCATACACACACAAGCTCACACACACAGCGACACCAGGTACACACATCTCCAACAGAAACTGGCATCGCTTGTGGAAGTAACAAGGATATAATTTAGTCTTTTCAAAGTTTCTAATGAGGGCTTCCCTGGTGGCACAGTGGTTGAGGGTCTTCCTGCCAATGCAGGGGACACGGGTTCGTGCCCCGATCCGGGAAGATCCCACGTGCCGCGGAGCGGCTGGGGCCGTGAGCCACAACTGCTGAGCCTGCGCGTCTGGAGCCTGTGCTCCGCAACAAGAGACGCCGCGATAGTGAGAGGCCCGCGCACTGAGCTGAAGAATGGCCCCCGCTCGCTGCAGCTGGAGAAAGCCCTCGCACAGAAATGAAGACGCAACACAGCCATAAATAAATAAATAAAATTTTAAAAATATATATCACCTATAATTTAAAAAAAAAAGTTCTCATGAAAAAAGGTAGATTTTCAAAATTGTAGTTACCTACATTTTTAAATGAGATTGTGCTAGGGAATGAAAATAAAGTGTAATCATTGCATAAAAAGTATAACCAAAGTTCTTATTTGGTAAGAAAGACATGTGTAGCTCTTTATCGACATAAACTTACTACAGACATTAAATACCATCCTTCTGCACCTTAGTCTCTCAACCACATTCTGTTTATTTAATATTTCTTGTGTCAGGCATGAAACCATATTAGGAATGGTAGGAACAAGTTATATGTAAATATTCGACAACTTTTCTTTCCTACAAAATGTACTTTTTGTAGAATGGAATCTCTTTTCTGATAATTCCCTTTTCTTTCTTTTTCATCTTACAAGGGTATTTTAACACACCAGTGATGGCCAAGGCAAAGAATAGAGAGAAGTACACTAAGTTGGTGAATCTCCAAGTTCTATATGAAATTAAACTGCAGTTGGCCTGATGCCACCAGAGCTTCCTCCCAAAAAATGGAGAACAGGACCTTGGTAACTGAGCACCAGGAGAAATGCATGCATTGGAATTCCTTGACCATTTTATTTTACTAATCTATACTAGTGCAACTAGTTACAATAATTAATGAATTCACAAGAAACTCTACTTGCTAATTTTGAATCTGAAAGACTGAAGTGGGCAGCCAGAGTGAGGGTATTTATTAAGATCCCCATCCCCATCACCATCCCCATCATCCCCATCATCATCCCCATCACCATCACCATCATACAAATCATCATCCCCATCATCATCCCCATCACCATCCCCATCATCCCCATCATCATCCCCATCACCATCCCCATCATCCCCATCATCATCCCCGTCATCATCGTCATCACTGCCACTGCCTTAATTATCAACACCACCATGCCATCACCGACATCATAATCACCATCTTTATCATTACCATCTTCCTATGTTGCAGCAGCAGGGACACTTGTAAACTTATTTTTATCCTTTGAATACATCATTTTCCCTCAAAACAAGCTTGCAAAAAAAAAAACAAGATTTTTTTTTTTAAAAGACTACCTTGTATATTTCAAGTATGAAGACAACTTGGGCTCAGATCAGTGAAGACATTTAGGGACCTGCCCAACACCTTCTATTTGAAAGTAATGAATCAGTTTTTAACCTAGACTTTTTGATGACTCAGCGCTCCTTCCTCAAAACCACGCTCTCTCTCAGAAAGTATAAATGAAGTGGTATTTGAAACTAGAAGGGATGGTGACAAGCTCAAAGAACGATCCATGTTAGACATAGAGGATAGGAACTGCCCTCGTGACTCAGTCTGCACACTGAAGAGGTCCACTCGTTTAAATTCTATTAGCCAAAGCCCTGCTCATCCAGCCCTGAATGACCTGACCCACCTTGGCATTTGTATGGCAACTCTTGGACAACCAATGCCTAATGGTGTCATGGTGCACCTTTTATGCGTCCGTTTACCAATTCTATTGTAAGCTCTTGGATGACAGATACTGTATGTGTATGTTCTGCATCTTCCTAACTGCTACAGTGCATTGTGTTACTCTTGGGAATAACCTAACAAAGATCCAATGAGTCACTGACTGAATATCCAAAGAGGTGTGTAACTCTTCCCAACTCCGTGTTCAGTGACATCATGTCAGTAGCTTGAAACTAGCCATGGTAGGACTATGAGTACCTCAGAAGCTGGGAAATGCTACTATTAGTGTCCCCTCTCCCCCCAGAAAGAGCCAATTGTTAAGCATTATGGACACTGCTGCTTGTAGACGCAGGTGAGTTGACAGTGGCCTTCTGTTCAACAGTCCTGAATTTTGTTCTGAGCCCTGACATATCCGTACTAAGGGATTCTGAACCAGCTCTTATTTCTGCTCTCTGCCTTTATTCTGGACAAGGATATGGTTACCATTTACCAACCTCACGTGAATTCTCTTGAGTGATTGGAAAATCAGTTTTGAAATGGGTACCACAAACACAAAACTCTATTATTTTGATTATACTGAAAAATACAAACGAGATGAGAAGTGGAAACACAAGTTCCTGCCTCCATCGAGGGGTCTGTATTGTACTGGTATTTTAATGGGAGAAACACAGACTCTGACATCTTGTACCATTAAGCTCTGTGGGTCTCAGATATCAGTCAAATGCTCTGGCAGTGAGGATTAGCTCTGCTAAGCATTCAGAAAGCAAATGAGGGAAGTAAACATTTAGCACTGGTAAGTGCCCGCAAGCTTTATAATAAGCTACAGTTGCTACATTTGGAACTGTGTGTGTGTGTGTGTGTGTGTGAGACAGAGAGAGAGAGAGAGAGAGAGAGAGATCTAAGATAAATCTATTCTCCAGAGATATTACACTACCAGTTTATATACTTTACAAGGTCTTCTTGATGTTGTTTTAATACGCTAAAACTAAATGCCCTTTAGAAAAGCCTATTTTGAGAGCAGTCCCCCACAGGAGGGCAGTTTCAGTTTTCTTAAAACGAGACACCAGAATAGAAGATGAACAGCTGCCCGCTGGGAACCAGGTGCTCCAGATGCAGCCCAAAGGGCTTCTGGCCAGCTGTGACCTCGGCCTCCCCTAGAACTGTCATCCAAATGCCACTACTCCAGGCTGCGTCTAGGCGACCCCTGACCTCACTTTTGTCTGTACCCCCATTTTCACACACAGAACACACTCAGGCCTGCGTGTCTTGTCATCAGGCGGTTCTGGGCTCACGCAGAGCAACGGGGGCACAGCACAGCTAGAAGGAAATCGTATCACGAGGGTCAAGGGCCCAATCTCAACATCACGGCAGCCTTCTCCATCAGTGACTAGGGCACACGGAAAGATTATTATGTGGCAGACACTGTCCACAGATTTTCACATGGGGTCCCCACGGAAACTGTGAGGTAGATGCCTCTATTTCACAAAAACTAAGATGGCCAAGCGCAGGGAAAGAGGCAAAACCGGAACCCAGACTCGGTCCTGACCCCACGTGTCAAGCTCTTGCTTGCTGCCAGGTACTGGTCCAAGATGGACACCAAACTTTGTTCCTGTTCCACTGCTGCTTTATCTAAAATATGACCCAGCAAGTCCTTGTATTCCCATCTAATAGCTAAGGTTTAAGATGACTGGAAAATTTCTGAAGACTTGTGCCCAAAGGAAGACCCACTGAGGGTAAGAACTCACTTCTGCATGCTTCCTGCAATAAATTCGATCACAAATTGGAATTTTAACTTAAACATATTAATACACACAAGTGCCTACAAACCATTGAAACCTAATATTGTATAGCATGGGTTGTGAAAAAAAGCCAAAAACTAAGGAAGGTATCATTCTCTTTTGTGATAAAAAGCATTAACCGACAGCAAACAATGTGCCTGGAACATTTACTTTGGTCAAAGAAGAGAATCTGGGATTCTATTTTGCTCAAATAAGATCTTATTTTATAAAGGTATATTAACCTTAGAATATGCTGAAACTGTTTACTGGGTATTTTTATGCATTTTACAATCACAATAACCATAGACGATGATAATTAAACCTTAAACACTTGGAAACTTCTCTTTCTTCAAACAAACCTTTCTGAGGAATCATTCTTTATTTTATTCTTTTAATAATGAATTTGCTTATCTTTACCAAATATTCATTTGATGTTTCCTGTAAAGAGAAGCTTGTGATATTTGATACTGAAAAATGCTTTTTATTAAAACAAGTAAGCATGATATTTTAGGATGAAATCAAACATCTGATTTCTGGGGTAGAAGACAAAACAATGTTTTATCTGTCCACAACCATCTTTACGATACGTGTTAATGTACCGTAAAGAAAACACCACATCTGTTACATAAAACCTTAACTGAACAATTAATGGCTTATTTCAAAATTAATAAAGACATAAAATCCAGGTGAACTTCATCATAATTTTCCCCAATTCATACATTTACTCCAGTCATAGAAAACTCTTTCTCAAAATATTATTAACATTTTTGATATTATTAAAAATAATCTGAAATAATCAATTTTCTCTTCAATACTACGATGGGAAATATTCCTATATCTTGTCAAAATATCAGTAGCAACATTTATATAAACTTCACTCTGTTTACTACTTTCTGGGAATTTGTAGATAAGGTTTTAAAATGAAGACTTATCCCAAGGATAAATCTGTATATGTAACCCATCTCAAGGAATATTACAGGATTTCAGGCACTGAAGAAAGTCACAGGACCCAAAACCCCAATAACTTTCTTACTAAGAAATAAATATTAATTGTTGAATCTAGAGTATCAGAAGATTTATTATACTATTAACTCTATTTTAATGTTTGTTGGAATTTTTTTCATGATAAAATGTTGAAAAGGAAGATGAAAGAAAATGTTGAACCCATGACCTTTAAAGCATAAAATAAAAAGTATGGAACAAAATAGCCTAGTAGCTAAATCGATTATCTATTGAATATCACAATGCATAAAAAATGCATTCTTTGTAGAATACTGTGTATATGCCTGTATTCATTTTAATATTTACATAAATATATATGTAAATATGTATAATGAATCAATATACATAGCATAGATCTTTAATGTCACTTAAAGGACCTGTGTGAATTTTTACTTCAGTTTCCCAATTTTGATTTGAATTATCCTGTGGAAAATAGCCAGTGGTAAGGAGTCATTTGAGGGTGCTGAGGAATTTCCAGTTACAAGCATTCAATAATGCCAATTCTCCTTTGGAAATCCCGTGGTCTTCTTGGCAAGTAAAGTCCCAGCTGATCTCAAATGGAAAAAACATATCCTCTATTTCCATATGTATCTCACCTAAAATTTCTCCTAATCTTCAAATTTCCACTTACCATGTGTATTTTGAATAATACAGATAAGCTTTATAATTTTTAACTTGTGGAAGATTAACATTTTGCTATAATTTTGTTATACAGAACTTTCTCCTTCTTGGCGAACTGACTTGGAGGCTACTTTCTTACAATAGTTCTGCTTCTGGAACAACACAAAGCTTTATATACTTCTGATCCAAATAAGCTATTTCATTTTACTTTCTAAGAGCGGCTCTTTGGAAACAGACTCGTTACAACTTTCCCGTTAAGATGAATATAGAAATAGGTGAAGAGACGGGAATGTTATACTCCTAACCAAAGAAGTTTTACTGCAACACAAAAATTATTATATGTCTCTTTTATGTGAGTGGCAAAAAAAAAAAAAGCTCCAATTCCCTAGCCTTTAATAGAACTGAGGTTTGAACATAACTGTTTAGACTCATACAAATTATAAATAATTTCTTTCTTGTGGGGAGGAGCTGTCAGTTATAATATAGACTACAGTCTGTCGAGGTGTTTCTTGGTCATGCCAAGCTCATTTCTTTTGGATGACATCTTCAAGCACCATTGTTAGTACAATAAAGGCTTCTTCCAAATGGACAAGAGGAAAGTTTTCCAATATGCTCATTTTACACAAGAGTTACTGTTAGTTAATTGTTCTTCAAAATACTGGCTTTGCCACAGAGTAAAATCCACAAAAACAGGCAATCCAAATTTACATTGCAAATCCCTTGGCATTTCTGCCATATATGTTGACCATTACATGACCGTGCGTGAAGACAGTATCAAATATTTTCCCACCTGTGTCCTTTATTACAGTCTCGTTTATGTAGAATCTAATTCAAGAGTTGTATCAGAAAAGGGATGAAGCTAGTCCTATAAATACAGAAAACAAGCTGATCATTGTTCCTAAACTTTTGAATCTTTTTCTTAAGAAGTTTCTGTTGATGATATATACTTCCCCTGTCACAGTGCTATTAATCTGAATTTTAGTGATAAACACTGGCTGCATCTTCTTGGCATGGAGCTATCATCTTGCAATGACACAAGTGATCTAATCCTCTTTTTCCAGCCCTGCACCTCCTTGAAAATTATTCAAGTGTAAGGCAAAAAAAAAAAAAAAAAAAGCAAGGAGAATACTTGGGTATTTCCTCCCCCTACCTGACCAGTGACAAAAGACAAAATAAAATATTGATCTACTCTTTGGACTGAGCCTGCTGAGGTCTGCAACCATCTCCTTAGCCGTGGACAGAGCAAAACCCAGAATTGATTATCCCTCACTTCTAGATCTGAGCTTCATGGATCTTCCACGGCTGACCAGTTAATTAAATATGGTACCAGAATCGCAGATTAGAACTTTCTTTTTAAGCAGGCCATTAATAAACCCATTTTTCAATGGAAGAAACATCTGCACGTAACCACCATAATACTTCCTCCTTAACCACAGCATTTCATTCACTATTTGATGGATCATAAGTTACCTGACCCGCGGGGAGACAGATCATCAATTCACAGCTCCTTGTCCCGGTTTCCTGGATAAACCATGATGCTTAATATGCATTCTAGTTCATTCATGATTCATTTGCTCAAAGGATACAATTGCCGGCTCACTAAGAACTGAGAACTGAAAGAAGGATCCAAGTAGATTGCTGTTTGACCAACACCAGGGAAATGTGGGTCTGGTCTCCCTTGCAGTGTGCATCGGTGAGGACTTAGCCTATAAAAGAGCTTGCTCTTCCGCAAAACAGTTAATGAATATTATTTGTCTGTGCATCATTTAAGTTATTAATGTCAAGAAGGATATCTTCTGAGAAAGAGTCTTTGGCAAACATTGATGAAATCCATTTCTCTTAACTGAAGTACAGAACGTGTAATACTGAAAAGCCATTTTTTCTGATAAATGACACCTCAGCATAGTGTATAATACTTTTTAATCTGGTCATGTAGCAGGAAAGCTGTAGGTGACGCATGTAGGCTGGGAAAACACCAGCGTGAAGACAGAGGGGCACGGAGTCTTGGCAATGAGTCAGGGCTTGATGGCATGTCCTTTCCAGTTGAAAGAACTGAAAAAATGAACATTTAAAACTAATGTCCATTCTTGTTGGAATTTAGATCAAATATTCTTCCAGACACCAGGGACCACATCCAAGTTTGGGACTGGTGCCTGGGATGGCTCAAAAACCAGCTTTATATTGAAGTGCCATGTGAGACTTTCTTATTCCTTCCACAGATAGATTTTGAGTGTTCTAGCCACTGTGCTCAGCTCTAGGGATAAAAGGATAAATAAGAGGGAGCCCCTATCCTTTCAAACCTTTGATGGAGCTGGACAGAGGCAAGTGTACCAATAGGAATCAATCCTAACAGGACCTCGCCAATTCTTAGACCCAGAGTGATAGGATCCCATGGAAAATGTCACCCTTACTGTCCTCTAGCTCCCGACACTTTCTTCCCTTTGAGGCCTTCCTTGAGGACCTATCCCTACGTGCTGTGTCCCCTCGATCACCCCAATGGTCACTCGTCCACCCACTGAATTCCAGCTCTGTCTGCCTCCACCCCACATCTACACCTACCACCAATGACATTTCTCATGCCAAACTCACCAGGAAGGAATTAATTGTCAAAGTAAAGGATTCCGCTCACTTCTCACCAAGGATGATTTGCCAATTTTAACACTGATCTTTCTTCCCACAACACTATACTTTCCTGGTTTTCTTTCTAAATTTCTGACTAATTCTCCTCTGCTTTATAGATTTGTTTTTATTCTCTCCACTCTTAAAATATCATTTCTTCTGATCCCATCTTGGCCCTTTTCTCTATGACACTATCAATATTATTCTATCTACCTTCATGGACTAAATTATCTCCCATATACAATGATATTTTGAGCCATTAGAAAGAGGAAGGGCACAAGAGTTAACATCAGAAGTCCCAGGAATGTCAACATGCTATTTGTGACGATGGACTTGTGGTTAAATTTACTTGGGATCCCACTCCACCCAACTACTCTGTACCTTCATCGTCAAAATGAAAGGTTTAGATTTTGTAAATTTCTTACTTCCTTAAGTTTTATAAGTGTTCACTGAGGCACTGAATTATTGATAAATATAAAAGAAAAAGTGAAAAGCAGACGTGTGAAAGTTACAAAATCGAGTGCATGTTCCAAGTTTTCAGTTTGCCTTCATTAACTCCTCCTCCAAAATTATTACCAAGTAGTTAACTTAACCGATTTGTATCTCGGATTTTCATTATTAATAAGGCTCTGAATAATACATTCATTGGCCCCATATGTGGATGAGAAAATCAAGACAGAGAGAGACTGTGGGACCAACGTTGCCCAGTTTGTTATTGTTACTATGGAGATTCAAACCCTAATCTGACTCCAGAATCCATGGGATGAAGCTTCAAGAAACAAAAGTATTCCACTCATTTTATATTCTCAGCTGTCTGCTGTCTCTTGAAGGCCGATTTTCGAATTCTTCTCCTCCTCAGTTTCAGTAATTTAATAAACTCCTGCTATGAAAGTCCAGTGTGGTAGCTGCAAAACTAAATCTCTAAGCTATAACAAGGCAGTTGTAATCTTTTGATTACTGATCCCAGAGAGGTTACAGTAAGACAAATGGTTTCTTCTTGGATTGACCCAGTTGAGGCAAAACCGAGGGAAATCACTAGGGAATTAATCAATAACTTCTCTCACTCGGCCTACACCGTATATTCTGATGCCATTGGTTCTTGTAAATTACTGAGTCTAGCAATGTTCTTGCACTCAACAAAAGTACACACACACACACACACACACACACACACACACACACACGTGGTAAACACGTAGAGTTCCACAAAAGTGAGGCTTTGCTGTACTTGCTTGACATCTCTAAAAAGGTTCTTACTGCAAATGTTCTACAGAGAGGGTATCAAGGCAAATCAAACCATTAATCCAGCATCACGTAAAATCCTGAAGTGTGCTCAGTGTTTTGCTGGGAACAACTGGATGTACAGAAAAAGAGAATAAGGCACAGCTCTGGTCTTCAAAAACCGAAACTCTGGTGAAGTAATTCAACTCTGGAATACTGTACTGGCTTGCTACGTGGCCGCCTAGAATAAAGACTGTCCATCCCACTGTCCTTTGTGGCTAGGTGAAATTACGGACTAAATTCCACCCATTGGGATGTAAGAGAAAATGATGAATGCCATTTTCAGGAGGTAGCCTTCTGCCCTGCATCCCTCCCTCTGGACAGCTGAAATGCAAGACTGATCACTGGAGCTGCAGCCACCATCTTGGACGATGGGGATCCACCAGATGAGGGTCCTGCTCCAGGATGATCTTGGGACCACCTCGCCAGGTCTGACAATTCATTAGAGGGACTCACAGAACCCACTAAAACATGTTATACTCATAGTTACATTTATTACAAGGAAAGTATACAGATAAGAACCACCCAAGAGAAGAGATGCACAGAGCAGAGCCTGGGAGGATTCTAATACAAGCTTCCACTGTCCTCGGGGATACCTTACATGGCCAGAATCCACGTGCAACACATAAGAAGTACATGAGGAGAACCCAGGAAGCTCACCCAAACTTTGGTGTCCAGAGTTTCACTGAGGCTTCGTTGCAAAGGCACTATTGATGCCTTATTGCCCATCTGGTTGAACTCCGTCTCTAGGTGAACTAATCCCCAAAGCCCCTAACACAAACCAAACGGTGGTCTCTGGCATGGCCAGTCCCCACCCAAGGTCTATGTGGTGTGGCAAGTCCCACTGTGGTCATTCAGTAGCATAAACTGTCAGGTCTGGCTCATGGGGCCCACCGAAGACATTAAAACCAAGACACCCCAATCTTTTGGGAAATTCCAAGGGTTTAATGGTTACATCCCAGGAGTCAGGAAAAAGACCAGACTTTTCTTTGGTCCAGGCCAAATTTCTTACTGTATAAGTTGCTCATATCTATGGAAGCCCCCTCCATTGCAAACCTTGAGTCCCCCTCACCAGCATACCCAATCACTTTCACCGGATAACCATGCTTCATCATTTAAGAGGAAAATGGGGCTTCCCTGGTGGCTAGTGGTTGAGAGTCCACCTGCCGATGCAGGGGACACGGGTTCGCGCCCCGGTCCGGGAAGATCCCACATGCCGCGGGGCGGCTGGGCCTGTGAGCCATGGCCACTGAGCCTGTGCGTCCGGAGCCTGTGCTCCACAATGGGAGAGGCCACAACAGTGAGAGGCCCGCGTACCGCAAAAAAAAAAAAAAAAAAAAAAAAGGAAAATGGAGCATCAGATGGGAATCCCCTCACCTTTCCACCAACAAATCTGTAAACCAACCTGCACCTTCTTTTTCTTCTTCTTTCTCCTTCCATTTATAATGAAGCAAGAATCTCTCCACCAATCATAGGCCGATGGTCCTGGCCTCTGCTGCTCTGAATCCTGTATCTTCCATTTTTCCAGGGACCTCACTTTCTAAATTAGGTCCTCTATACCTTGCAATTTCAACCTACTCCTTCCAGTTGGACCTGTCCTTTTGAGACCAAACACTCTTTTGAATCTTTTGTTTTGGGGCCTCCCTGGTGGTGTAGTGGTTAAGAATCCGCCTGCCAATGCAGGGGACACGGGTTCGATCCCTGGTCCGGGAATATCCTACATGCCGCGGAGCAACTAAGCCCGTGCACCATAACTACTGAGCCCGTGAGCCACAACTACTGAGCCTGTGTGCCACAACTACTGAAGCCCGCGCACCTAGAGCCCGTGCTCCGCAACAAGAGAAGCCACCGCAGTGAGAAGCCCGCGCACCACAACGAAGAGTAGCGCCCGCTCGCCGCAACTAGAGAAAGCCCGCGTGCAGCAACGAAGACCCAACGCAGCCAAAAATAAAATAAATTTTTTAAAAAATGTAATGGAATCAGTTCCCAAGGAGTAGACTGTCACTGTAGAGAGGTGTTTACTCTAGAGACACATGGAATACGAGGAAATCATAAAACAAGGAGCATATTTTGGAAGTCCATGAATAATTAGGAAAACCAACACCCTCAGTTTCAAAGAATCTTTTCACTGGCACACTTGTTAACACATAGATTTTAGAAAAACCGACTGAAAAAAAATTGTTTTTAAATAAAGCGGACAAAGCAAACAGAATTATTACTGAACTGATTCCTATGTTAATAATCCTTACAAATGAAATGAATAAGTAGTGAAAACGTCCTCTCCTGTTCAAAGAATCCTTTTCGTGACATAGACTATTATCACGTAGATGTTAGAGCAGCCAGGCTACGTAGATTGATGACTCGTATACAGTATAATTCAAGTTGCCAAACAATTTTGAGCTCCTACAGGAATCTGTACTAAATGATCTCTTTAGTGAGTGTGTAATTGGAAAACTTAAGCCCCATATTCTTTGATTTGGTGTTTACTCAAAACTATAACTGAAGCCAGAGGCTACAGGCCTTGATTAATCGTTTCAAAAGGAAGCATTAAAAGAATTGAGAGAATATTGATACAGGAAATTTGATGAAACATAGCACACATTATCTATTACAGCTTATAGAAAAATAAGGAAAATGTTGTCGAAATTTACTTGCTGGTTAAACTCAAGTTGACCCTACACTAATCTGTCACTTGCTACTGAAAACTTGAATTTCTAAAGAAACTCAGTTTGTTTGTAATGGGAAAAACAGTTTTCCTATAGATACTGAAAAACAGGTTTAGATAGTTTTAAAGTTCCAAGGACTGTATTTCTGGCTGCTTGTTATAAGAAGCTATATTTGTTAGACATTTGCCTTTGAAAGCTGTACTTGTTCACTTAGTTATGAGCCATTTTGTCATAGAAGGTTGATTTTATTCCCCAACCTCATGATAACTAACTCACCATCTGTGATCTCACAATATTTTATCACCCCATCCAAATTTAATAACTTGACCTTAATTGTCAGTGAGAGAACAAGACGACACCTTGTAATGGCTTTTTCCGAGACCAGCCTGTTGCAGAAGGAAGATCTGAATCCAGGCAGTTTGACAGTAAGTTCGTGCTTTTAACTCTGACACTATGTTGCTTCCTCATGAAAGAAGTGAAATATTAGAGGGAACGTTAACCGTAGAAATGAGCAGCATGGTGACTAGGGAAGGCGGGCAGAAGTGAAATAGAACATTCACAGGAATGTCCAATGGACCAGTTAATGAAACACTTTGACCAAAATTCAAATTTGGTGCACTGAGGAGTAAACGGGAAGTGAAAAACTGGAAATGGTAGGTAGATTACATTTTCAAGACTACAGTATCCTTCCTTTCAACTATACAACTTAAATTAAAATAATTTCATTTATAAGATTTATTAATATAGTAATAGAAGTTTAGCAAAGATCCTGTTTATTTTAACCCTCTGCATTTTTTGAAACACTACTTCAATGCAATTAAACCATTAAGCAGGCGATCAGCATTTGGAGGGGGGAAACGTCTCCCCCAGAAATGTTGCCATGAACACAACACATGTTAAGGGTCACTTAGATATTACTGAGATCACTTTTTCAAATCCAATATAAATGGAAAGATCATACTTCACCTATCTGAAAATTTTCTACTTTTAAGACGTAGATGCTTTAATACTAATCCAGTATATTTTTGAAATATATTTATACATTTGTATTTAGCAGAAATTCAAGCACTCCCAAAATGTTAGGAATTAATAAATTTTGTAGTGGGTTTCCGAGGCAATTGCACGTACAGTTTAAAATTTTCATTAGATGTGGCATCTCTGCAACAAAGCTTCCAGTGTCCAAATCCCCCCAGATTGCAACATACGCTTCGGAGAAAGAGAATAACGTATCCGTTCAGTTACTGGTAATCTTAAAAGGGCAGGAACAGCTCCCAAAATCATCAGAGGTTGGTAATCCATGTGTGTCTTTTCTTGAGGGCAACAATCTGTAATTAATTCTGCACTCACCAGCTGGTGTCACCCCTGTCCCTCTCCTCCCCCCCCAGAAAAATCAGTCGTAGGAAGATGAAGACTAGTGTCTGCGGCCAGACTTTAAAAAAGGGGAAAAACTTGGCGTCATGTGCTCAATACACACAGAAAATGTGTAAAATGAATAAAGAATAATTAATTCTCCATCATGCGTTACATGCAATCCACTCACTGAAGGAATTATAAATGTATGGATTTTCGTTTCAGGAGTCTTGTTAAAGTCCCTCTAATAAGATAAACTTAGGAGGCATGCCGAAGTGATCGCGAGGTGATGCACTGAGCAGGTGTCCTCCACAGAGTAGCTGGCCGCTCAGTGTAATGAACGTAAGATTATGGAGTCGGTGCTAACATCTAGATCGGTGGTTTGCAACCGAGGGTGATTTTGAACCCTAAATATCTGGCAATGCCTGGAGACGTTTTTAAGACGTTAAAACTTGGAGGAGGGGGTTGCTTCTAGCATCTAGGGTAGAGTCAGGGATGCTGCTAAACACCCAACAATGCACAGCACTGCGCCCTAAGCACAGAATAATCTGGTCCAAAATGTCGATCCTGCCAGGTTGAGAAACTCTGACGTAGGTATCCTAGATGCTAATGAATTTCCCACCTTATGTTTCTCTAGGGATGCTTCTATAGGATCAGAAAACATTAGTTGGATCGGGATGTGCCCGAAAGTTCCACAGCTGGCCAGCTGGTGGCAAGGCCAGGACTGGAGGCTAGGAGAGCCTCTCTCTCATCCTGTGGCCTCCTTAGAGAGAAAGTACGAACCGTAAAAGGCTACTGTGAGACTGGGACAAAACACCATTCAAACTCAGGCTCAAACGAAATCATAATACGTGACGACTTCCCCGTATGGTCCAAGGACTGTGAAGAGAGCACAACTTTCACACGATTCAGTCAAAGGTGTTATTTCATCCAGTTCATTACTTCCATTATAAACAAAAAAATGCCTAACACTGATGACTTCAAAGTTAGCCGATCCAAGTAATTTAGCCATCAGGCTGTTTCCTAACATATATGTTAAGTAACGCTATTTTTGAGGCAACAATGCTCCCTGTGAAACGTATCGATGAGATAAGTGAATGAAGTGGGGAAGCTTGGTTTGCACCACCTGAATTCATTCCCATTCTATCTCCTGGTGTCCTAAGCTCTGATCGGGGCTCTCGATGGGACCTAGGGGTACCGTCTACGCCTGCTATGTGTGCACCCGTGGTCCTCACACTGGACCTCCCCTCTCTTATGATTTCATGTCTGCGCTTGGACTAGTCATATTACAGCAGGCTGACTTTTTCACTTAGTTTTAAAATTATAAACTATAGGGCGATGATTTTATCTTGAAATCAGAAATCATCAAACACAGGCAAGTTGATTTTAAAAATCACCTTCACACTTTCAAAAATGAATCATACATAAAATAGTCACCCTTCAACAAAAACTTTACATCTAAATGCCACTTATTTTATTCTCCTATATTCTACTACCATCTCAATCTTTAGTCCATCATTCCACTTATATTGGTCATTTGTCCCTCCCTGGTCACCACGGCACAATCCTTGGTTCAGGTGCGATGGTCTGACCGCCACAGTCATTCTCCATAGTGGAAGTAGCAGGAGAGCCAGGACTTGAATGATGGGGTGAACACCAGCAAGGGTGAAGGTGTCTTGAAAGAAGACAACTTAACATTGGTATAAACAAAGAAGCAGAAGTGGGAAAGCACAGCCACGTGCTTGAAACGGTCCTGAAGAGAGGTCAGCTGTGTAACGGCAAAGTTCCCAGAACTAGGGACAGAAATGAGACAGGACCACTCAGCTGGAATGTTGTCGAAGGACGCACGCACGTGGTGGGGAGAGGGTAAATCCCCCGACTTCTGAAGTCCAGTCCCAGGCTGAGCTTCCTTAACCCAACTGAACGTTAAGCTGAGAAGTGTAGGCTGAGGTCAGTCTGTGAAAAGACTTGACTGCTTACTGGGGTAAAGAGCTTGAATAAGATTGGTAGGTAGTGAGAAGATATGGAAGGCTTGGGGCCTGTAGAGTAATGACCCAACTGGTATCAAGTTGCTGAATCAGGTAGTGAGGTGCAGGATGGATGATGAAGGGAAGATGACAAACTCAGGGGTATCACAGGAGACCACCAGCCACACCAGTTCCACCATTCTGGAACTAAGCCCTGACCCGGGGCAGCAGCAGGGGAAACGGAAGGGGGGGAAAAGACACAAGTCGTTTATGAGATTCCTGGTCTAAGTAAGTAAAATGTAGAAGCATGAATGGAATTAGGGAATCCGGGAGCAGCTGCAAGTTTAGTTAGAAAACTGAGCTTCCTTTTAGAAAAGGTACGTTTGAGGTTCATGTTCACCAGACGAATTCCTACACATTCTTCAACTCTCAAATTCTATCTCCTCTGTAAAGACTTCCCGACTTTCCTCAACCAGACACGACAGCTGTGTCATCATTATGACCCCTACACCTGAGACTCCCAACATCCCAGTATTCACCTTACTAAGTCTCACGTTCTGCACTTAATCTCATCTTCTGTCTCGATGATTCCTACATAGAAAGGATGGGGACCTTTTCGGACACGCTGTTACGGGCTGAATACAAGAACTGAAGAGAAAAGACGTCACAGATATTAAATGTCATTTAGTTATCTATTCATCTGTTCATTCAGTAAACAAGTAGGAGTACTCTTGCCAGGGGCAAGAGTTACTTGGATCACATAGCTCAGAAAAGTCACTGATTTCTGGATAGAAAAGAAGTTGATCATCTTCAAAATAATGGCCCAGTTCTGGCTACATCAGAGCACACAGATTAAAAAGACCATCCTTTTGGTATATCATCAGTATTAGTATTAGTATTATATTAGTATCCTTGTAGTACGTCACCAGTAACGGTGCAACAGTCTCTGTACGTGTTTGTTTTCTTCTCCCCTTCGTGACTCTGATTTTGCTTATACATTCTAAAAATAATTAATAACCATTTACTTAGCGTCTTTTGTATACGGTGCTGGGTATATTCTATTGAGAAGAAAGGTTGGAAAAACTACAAAGAAACATTTACAAAAATCTGCATCACAGTTATGTTCTTTGAGATTAATAATCGTGAAATTGTGTTTAACGTACATCTAGACCAAAGTAGAAAATATACACAACGATAGGAACATTTTTTTGAAACGTGCAACGCTCACATTTCTTTATTTTGTCCACATTCAAATTCAGTTGACTACTCACAGAAAGGAAAAACCATTGTGTTTATATGAAACAGATCATTAAATATAATTACATTTATGAGCAAAACTACTTAAGATCCCAAATACCAGGCTCAGAGGCAGATTATCAGACATAAAGGAGACAGTTATCAGTTTGAATTGAGCTATTTACCAGGCAGCTGCACTAAAGGTGATGGGAGCAAAGCAGCGTGCAGACACCTACCGCATTCATGTTACAGCCAATTATGTGTAAGATGGAAGAAACTGAAAAACGAGACTGTCCTAGAAAAGACAGTTGTGCTAGAAATAAGCCTTTCAGACAATTAAAATCAGCAGGAATCCTCTGTGAAAGGTTTCACTGTTTGCATTACTTGCATCCGAACACTGAACTGCATTAATAGTTAGTAAATGACAAAATCTTATCATGTAAACCTTACTTTTTTTTTTAACATCTTTATTGGAGTATAATCGCTTTACAATGCTGTGTTAGTTTCTGCTTTATAACAAAGTGAATCAGTTATACGTATACATATGTCCCCATATCCCTTCCCTCTTGCATCTCCCTCCACCCATCCTTATCCCACCCCTCTAGGTGGTCACAGCACGGAGCTTATCTCCCTGTGCTATGTGGCTGCTTCCCACTAGCTATCTATTTTACATTTGGCCGTGTATATATGTCCATGCCACCCTCTCAATTCATCCCAGCTTACCCTTCCCCCTCCCCGTGTCCTCAAGTCCATTCTCTACGTCTGCGTCTTTACTACTGTCCTGCCCCTACGTTCATCAGAACCATTTTTTTTTTTTTAGATTTCATATATACGTGTTAGCATACGGTATTTGTTTTTCTCTTTCTGACTTACTTCACTTTTATTAAACATGTAACTTAATTCTATCTGTCCTTCACGCATCTCAGGAGACCCACAATACCTCTAAGAAGTCTCCCTGGTCTATTCCAGTCTCACTGATCTGCCCTTTACATGGGTCTCTCTGGCACTCACTGTCTACCCAACTCTTGTCGGGACGCATCCTCCTATGTTGCCTTGCTCTCTCCTCTGCTCATTTCCCATCCCTCTGTATAGAGTGTGAATTGCAGAAGGTCAGAGAATATGCCTCGTGCTGGTTGGAGCTCATAGCTGGCACGATAGGGCTACAGGCACTGGACAAAGGAGAAAGGGAAGGAAAGAGAGCAAGTGGAGGAAAGGAGGAAGGAGGAGGAGAGAGGGGAGGGCAGGGAAGGGAGAGGAGGGACAGCAAGATGAGGACGGATGAGGGATGAGAGATGAGGGCGGGGGAGCACGCATGCAACAGGGGATGCACCCATTACAGAGAGGAAACTGAGTCCATCGGCTCAGATCCTGATCAACGCCAATCCCCTGCTGACTGGAAGAGGCGTGTCAGAGCACCTGCTGCCAGTGATCGCTGGAGAGAGAATGCTTACAGCCCCTGAAATAGCTTTACTTCTGAAAAGACACACTTTTATCCGGTTGAAGTTTCATTTGTCTTCTTTTTTATTGAAGTTTAGTTGATTTATAATGATTCAGGTATACAGCAAACTGATTCACATCCTTTTTCATTGCAGGTTATTACAAGATACTGAGTGTAACTCCCTGTGCTGTACAGTAGGTCCTTGTTGGTTATCTCTTTTATATATAGTAGTGTATACCTGTTAATCCCAATTTCCCAATTGATTCCCCTCCCCCACCTTTCCCCTTTGGGAACCATAAGTTTGTTTTCTAAGTTTGTTTTCTATGTTTTCTCTGGGTCTATTTCTGTTTTGTACATAAGTTCGTTTGTATCATTTTTTTAGATTCCACGTATCAGTGATATCACATGAAATTTGTCTTTCTCTGTCTGACTTACTTCACTTAGTATGATAATCTCTGGGTCCATCCATGTAGCTGCAAATGGCATTGTTTCACTCTTTTTTACGGCCAAGTAGTATTCCACTGTATGTGTGTGCCACATCTTTATCCATTCCTCTGCTGATAGACATTTAGGTTGCTGCCATGTCTTGGCTATTGTAAATTTGTCTTCTACGCTTATGAATTGAACGTGTCCATACCACAGAGTGTGTTAAAAGTTTATTGACTTAAACGTATCTGAGACTGAGGAAAGTTTCAATGTATATTACAATTTCATAGAATTGTAAAAATGTATCATATTCTCGATAGATTTTTACTAGCTAAGTTTTCTCTTTGACAAACACTGATTTCGTTCAATGTGCCATATTTTATCAATTCAAGGTATCGAGATCATTAACTGCCCCACATGAGTGCTTACTGGCAAGGTTCTTAAAAAATACAAGAATCTCAAATTCA
The DNA here is from genome assembly GCF_003031525.2 of Neophocaena asiaeorientalis asiaeorientalis. Classification (NCBI taxonomy): domain Eukaryota; kingdom Metazoa; phylum Chordata; class Mammalia; order Artiodactyla; family Phocoenidae; genus Neophocaena; species Neophocaena asiaeorientalis. Next base: position 2,926,730 of record NW_020174048.1, read on the forward strand.
CAATGAAGATATAAAAAATAATTCGAATATCCAAATAATAGATATAGTCTACTAATACCTTTATTCACAAACACAAATTATATTTTTTTCAAGTAAAATGACCTAGGGATTCATTATGATTATAATTGCATATTTTTACTCATAGAGATATGTAATAGTAATAAATATAGATATGTGCGTACACAGAGTGCACATTATAGTTTTGAAAATGACTTTCACATGCGTCATCTCATTTGCTTCTCACTAAAACTGAAGCAGACCAGACAGATCTTATGATACGCGCTTTCTGAAGTAGGACACAGTCACACAATGATATTAAGCGACTCGCCCCAGGTCACACAGAGGCAGGGAGAGAGGGAAGAAAGGAGAGAGGGAAGATAGAAGAGAGGGAAGGAAAGAGAAATGGAAAACTAGTGAAAATGAATATGTTAAAGGCTTTATTCTCACTTATCTTATTTCCCCAGTGACAATATTCTCAAAATTCTAGTAAGGTTCTACCTTGTAAACTGATGGTCCCAGAGTCACAAGCTCAAGGACAAAAGGTAGGCTTCCTTTAGATGTGGTTTATTAAATCAAATTCTTTATTAAAAACAGATTTGTGCTAAAATGTACAAATGCTCAATTTTTCACAACTTGTATTTTTAGTTTATTTATGTAATGCCAATATTGCCAGTTCCTTCTTTTAAGGGAAAGAGGAGAGAAGAGAGCCTTTCCCTAGCACATTTTCTTTGAATCTCAGAAATGGTCTTCCCATTATTATTTTTACATAATGTCCATTTATGATATAGCTTTTATAAACTATTAAGAAACGATTTGGCCTTTGGGTAAAAGTTGTTTTGTTTTGTTTTGTTTTCCTGATATATGTGTGTGTGCGAGAGGGAGAAAGAGAGGCCAGGGGGGAGGAGAAAGATGTTACATATTGCTTATTTTGGCCAAATAAATCTTTTTTTTTTACGATTTTTTACATTGTTGACATTTGTATATGATATCCATTTATAAATTTGCTTATATATGGAGTGTATTTACCCAAGCAAGAATAAATGAAGTGTAGTTAAATCCAGAGCTTGGAAAGAAAAGGAAGGAAGGAAGGGAGGAAGGAAGGAGATAGATTTCTTTCTCACAGAACAGTCACCAGCCTGTTTTGTCTTTATAAAGCAGGTTGCATTGCGAGGAGAGAGCCGGCTTCCTTACAGCACTATTGATGTGTTACAAATCGTTATTGGCCACTGACCTGGAGCCATCTGCTGTGCAAGATTAAACTATCCTGTGCTCACCAGTGCGAAACCTGGACTTCTTGCCTCTGGAAAGATGATCTTGATGCAGATTTGAGAAACTTACTATGCTACTGATATCTTGAGAATATAAAAATATTTAAGCAATAGGATTTCTTTTTCTTTCTATTTTCTTGACACTTCTGAAGCAGCATCTACTCCAAACTGCTTAGGGATAGTGTTTCCTGTTTTAAGTACACCAATTTGAGGTCCCATCACTAAGTTCATGTCCATCCTTTGACCTGATAGAAATTTGTAATTCTATTAAATTGACTTAGAAAAATATTCACCTTTGGATCACCAAGATCCAAAGCATCTTGGATTCTGACACGCTTTTTTCTCAATACGAACCCCCTCCACGGTAATTCCTACTTCTATCAATCAAGGTGATTCTGAGGGAAGTGAGCTAGAGCTCTAAGGAAGGTCCCATAAATGGTTATTCCCTTTGGAGCATGATTTTGCATAACTTTTTTTTAATGTGTCTATCCTTAGGGGTTGCTTTTTCCTTTGTTTTGACTTTATCCCTTTTTCAAGTAATAATTATTCACAGGCAAAACAGGTGCAACTGTCTCAGTCACATTACACATAGTAAATGGAAGCTATAATTCAGGGGTAAGAAATACCTCTCTGTTCAAGTTGTAGAGAAATGCTTTCAGCAGGATATTTAAGGTTGCCCAGGATTTCCCTGATGGGGGCTGTGAATTTTTCCTGCCTCTTTTGACAGGGAGATATACTGAGAAGACTTTAAAGAGCCATCAACTAAATTCAGGACATCGAAACTTCTAGGGAGATGCTCTTCCCATTTCGGTTTGAAACGTTTTTGATAGCGAGCTCCCTATGTTTGAAAATTGTCTTTTCCTTTCCTTGGATTTATTAGAGCTCATATTTACAGTAAATTATGAGGCATGTGGAGTATGCCTTAATACAATCTCCTTCCATCCTTTCCATTGGTCCAAGGTTGACTACCAAGAGATAACAAAATAGGTATAATAATAGTTTTTCTACAGGAAGGGTACAACATTCTCCCTGCCCTTTTCTCGGGTAAACCTTCCCAGGATATACTTTTCCATTGCTCTATACAGGTTTAACCAAGCTGGCTTATTTCCTCTGTACATGTTCCAGCTTGTCAAATCCTTAATTATATAAGACCGCCGGCAATGAATACACTACTCAGAATGTCAATGCATCTACTTAGGACATGAGATATTAGTTTCAATTTCTATAGCACGTCTGCATTTATCCTGGTGACACTGGGCTCACATGTTGAGCATTAGACAACCAGCACTCGCATATTTATTCCAAATGTTCTGTCGTCAGGACATGTCTTTGACATTCTGAACCTGTGCCATTGATATGCTGAATCCACCAAAAAGGCTTACAATTCTCCCTGATAAATTCTCCCTTGTCAACCTTGGCCCCAAATATCAACCTATCAAGATGTTTAAAATGTTTATCTAAATCATCTGAAATATCCATTTTTATAACTCAGCCCTTCCCTCCTAGGTATACACCATCCATTCATGTAGGAGACATGCCAGGACTAACCATTCACGATATACCCAAACTGCAAACTAAAACTCCAAAGCCCAGCAACAGTAGAATGGATAAATACATTCTGGTATATTCCTAAGAAGACTTATATCCATCAGTGAAATTGAATAACCTACAACTCATGCAACAAACATCAATGATTCCATTCACATAAAGTTCACAATCAGTCTGAAGAAAACCACGGTGTTCAGGTGTGCAGAGATGGTAAAGCTATACAGAAGAGAAAATGAAATAACTACCATAAAAGTAAGGACAGTGAGTAGTGGAGTCGCTTACAATAGTTTATTTCTAGATACATGAGCTTACCTTATAATAATTTGTTAAGTATGTTAAATTTGTTAATTTGTTATACTCTTGATATATGCATTTTCTCTACAGTGTTGTAACTGTCAAAATATATTAAGACTACATTAAAAGAATTAATTAGAATGGTCATTCTTTTATAACCCACAAATATTCTAGGTCAGAGGTAGTATGTGGTGAGGGGTGTGTTTCAGGTGCTGCTTGATCATGGTGTAAGCCCCTTTCTCAGCTCATTCAAATTCTGCTCTGTCTTGTGGTAGCTTTATTCATAGGCTATTTCTGTCACGATAGCAACAATGACCACAGCGGGATACTGTGTGTCCATGGGGGAGAGAGGCTGGGAAAGAGTCTGGGGTTGCGGGGGTGGGG
>NW_020174048.1:2930310-2941837 GCF_003031525.2 Neophocaena asiaeorientalis asiaeorientalis
CCCTCAGTAGTGGAAGAAAAGTCCCGAGCCACACTTGGTTGGATCACATTCTTAACCCTGGAAGATCACCAGAGCGAGCAGAACACCGTTATTAGTATCATTATGCCGATAAACCAAAGCCAATCATGGTCTGCTTCCAGAGCTTGATTTGGGTTAACTGTACCCAAACCAAGTGAGTACAGTGAGATGGGAAAAAGAGCGAAATGAATGCTGATTTACACGCAAGCACGTTGCACACATACCTATATACATGACCATACACACCCATACATATAGAAAACGCTACAGAGGGGTGCACGGGTACATTTCCACACAGTACTGCACATAAAATAGATAAACAAGGACCTACTGCAGAATGCAAGGAACTCTATTCAATATCTTGTAATAATCTACAATGGAAAAGAATCTGAAAAAGCATATATATATATATATATATATATATATAATGGAAAAGAATCTGAAAAAGAATACACGTGTGTGAGTATATATATTATATACATATGTATAACTGAATTACTCTGCTGTACATCGGAAACTAACGCAACACTGTTAATCAACTCTACTCCAATAAAAAAAGAGTACATTTCCATAGAGTAGAGGGAATATAAACTCTTTCATCTTTTTCTTTTGATTTACACCCACTTTGCGCTGTTTATCTAACAGCCACATACCTGTGTCTCTGGTTTCTGCATTAGTGTGACTTCTGCTCTTTTCAGGTTGTACGTGTGTCTTACGAGTGATGTTTGTCTGGGATTCCATTTCCGTTTCCGTCTCCTATTCCTTAATGATCTGGCCTTGATCAATCCTCTACTTAGAATGTTTCCTATAATTATCAGATCTCTCCAACTATGTCTCATTAAAGTTGATCTCTGATTGCCCAAAGCTGACACCAGTCAATTAACTATATTGCTCTACAGGCAACCTGGCTCAGTCCAACCTCCCTTACCTCACCATGTTCCCCTGTCCACAGATACGGGCCACAGTCGATCAGGGGGGCAATGATGCCTTCTGTCAAACACAAGAAAGTTTTCCGGATGCCCTGTTAAAATCAAACTAAACTCCGGTCTACACAGTGACATTAGAAAGACAGTGACCTTAGCAAGAAGCCTCAGCCCTTATTCGCCCACAGAGACACTGGCTTTGACAGAATAAGAAGCAAACTTTGACAGGATTTCATGAAGAAGAGTGACCCAAAAGTAGCAGGAGATTTCAATATCGGTGTGATGGTTAATTTTACGTGTCAATTTGCGTGGGCCATGGGGTTCCCAGATTAAACATTGTTTCTGGGTATGTCTGTGAAGCTCCTTCCAGATAGGATTAGCATTTTACTTGGTAGACTCAGTACTAAGTAGATGGCCTCCCCAGGGTGGGTGGGCACCATCCAATCCCTTGAGAACCTGAATAGAACCAAAGGCAGAGGAAGAAGGAATTCATCCCTTATTCCTACATACCTATTTGAGCTGAAATATCTCATCTTATCTCCTCTTGCCCTTGGACTGAGATTTACACCATCTGCTCACCTAGTTCTCAGGCTTGCAGACTAAGAATGAATTACACCTCCAGCTTTCCTGGCCCTTCGATTTGCAGACGGTGTATCATGGGACTCTTTGGCCTCCAAATTGCATGAGACAATTCCTAATAAAAAAATCTCCTTTTCTATCCCATTGGTTCAGTTTCTTTGGATAACCTTGACTAATATATCCCCACTTTCAATAATGGCTAGAACAACCAGACAGAAGACCAACAAGGAAAGAGAGCACGTGAACATCATGGACCAATACATCCTAACAGGCATATACAGAACACTCCACCCAGCAAGAGCAGCACACACATTTTTCTCAAGTACACACAGAACGTTCTCCAGAACAGATCACATATTAGAACGTGTTAGACCACAAAACAAGCCTTACAAATGTAAGAAGATGGAAATCATATCAATTGTCTTTTCTGACCAAAACAGAATGAAACTAAAAAATCAATACCAGAGGAATAACTCAAATATTAACAAACATGTGGCAATTGAAGAACACACACTTGAAATACCAGTGGGTCAAAGGAAACATCACAAAGGAAATTAGAAAATACCTTGAGACAAATAAAAGCAAAAACACAACATACCAAAGCTATGGGATGCACTAAGTCAGTACCAAGAGAAAAGTTTATAGCAGTAAACACCTACACTCAAAAAGAAGAAAGATCTTAAATCAACAACATAACTTTACACATCAAGGAACTAAGGTGAAAGAAAAGCACAAACTGAGCCAAAAATTAGCAGAAGGAAGGAAATAATAAAGATTAGAGCAGAAATAAATGAAATAGAGAATGGGAAAAAAAAGAGGATTAATGAAACCAAGAGTTGTTTTTTGGGGACTTCTCTGGTGGCGCAGTGGTTAGAAATCCACCTGCCAATGCAGGGGACATGGGTTCAATCCCTGGTCCAGGAAGATCCCACATGCTGGGGAGCAACTAAGCCCGTGTGCCACAGCTACCCTCAAGAGCCCGCGAGCCATAACTACTGAGCCCACGTGCCACAACTACTGAAGCCCACATGCCTAGAGCCTGTGCTCCACAACAAGAGAGGCCACCACAGTGAGAAGCCCGCGCGCTGCAGCAAAGAGTGGCCCCCGCTCACCGCAACTAGAGAGCAGGCCTGCGCGCAGCAACAAAGACCCAACGCAGTCAAAAATAAATAAATAAATTAAAATTTATGGAAAAAAAGAGTTGTTTTTTGAAATGATCAATAAAATGGACAAACCTTTAGCTAGACTAAGAACAAACAGAAAACTCAAATACATAAATGTGAAACGAAAGAGGAGATCTTGCAATTAATGTCACAGAAATTAAAAGGAGTACAAGAGACTACTATGAACAGTTACATGCCAATGTTGGATAACTTAGTAGAAATGAATAAATTTCTAAAATATACAACATGCCAATACTGAATCATAAAGAAACAAAACATTTGAGCAGACCTCTACCTAGTAACGAGATTGAATTAGTAATCAAAAGCCTCCAAACAAAGAAAATCCCAGGACCAGATGGCTTCACTGGAGAATTCTACCAAACATTTAAAGAAGAATTAATGCCAATCCTTCTCAAATGCTTCCAAAAAGTTGAAGAGGAAGGAACATTTTATGAAGCCAGTGTTACCCTTATACCAAGCCAAAAATACTACAAAAAAAAGAAAACTGCAGACCAATATCCATGACAAATATTGATGTAAAAATCCTCAACAAAATACCAGCAAACTGAATTCAACAACACATTAAAAGTATAATAAACCATCCCATAAATGGGATTTACTCCTGAGATGCAAAGATGTTTCAATACATTAAAGTGAATTAATATAATAACTACATTAACAAAACAAAGGATAAAATTCACACGATCATCTCAAATGACACAGAAAAAGCGCTTGACAAAAGTCAACAGCCATTCATGGTAAAAATGCTCAACAAACTAGGAACAGAAGGAAGTTACCTCAACATAAAAAGCCATATATGAGAAGCCCACAGCTAACATCATACTCAATGGTGAAAAAACTGAAAGTTTTTCCTCTAAGATCAGGAAGAAAGCAAGAATGTCTATTCCTCTCACTTCTATTCAACATAGTACTGAAGGTCCTAGCCAGAGCAATTAGGCAAGAAAAAGAAATCAAAGACATCCAAATTGAAAAGGAAGAAGTAAAATTATCTCTGTCACCAACAAGTTCTTATTTATTAATCATAATCAAGTCCACCATAGCACTTCCTCTCATTACTTAGATTTTGCAACAATAAGCTTGTTAGAAGGCAACTCAAACTTTTTACAGTAACCTAGACTTTCACAGAATGAAACTTTCCGCAGAAGTCTTAATATATTAAAGTCTTCTCCGCGGCAGGCTAACAGCACCTGCAGTTCACGAAGTCCTGCTTGGTGATAAGCCCTGAGCTGAGGAGATAATGAAATTTTTATCTAATTTAATCCCACGTTTAACCCTACAATGCAGGTACTTTGCTCATCCCATTTCACAGATGAGGCCTAGAAAGGGTTTTCACATGTATACATGGTCCCAGAGAAGCAGAAGTAGAACTGGAATTCCAACATATGCTTGTTCACCTCAAATTCACCCTCTCATTGACCATTTATACTACATTGTGATTTCGTGCCTCAATGCCTCTGTTACCCCCTATATTAGAAAAACTCTACTTACCATCCTTATTTGAACTGTCATGTATCTATAGCTTCAGCAAACCCCTTCCTGAGAAATCATGTATCTCAGGTCCACTCTGAAACACTGTTATTCCTTTCTACATGCTATAAAGTGAAAATAGCAACCTAAAACCATATGAAATATTTCACAGTACTCTGTTCAACTGAATTTCTTTCTTCCCTATGTCAAAGTTCTTTGGTCTTGCTTTTGCATTTAGTTTTAAATCACTGAAATAAATGTAAAGTGAATGACTTGCTGTTCCAAATTATAAAGATAAAAGGCATATTAATACACTTTGTAAAAGAAGATTTGGGAGTTCATGAAATGATTTCTACCCAGGGACTCCCAATCACATATTACTGAGCTGCTTATAATCAAGAATCTAAATTAGAAAGAAAATGAGTAAGTCTGAATAGGACTTTATCATTCATAAAGGGATTATTTAATATTTCAAATGTGTTCATTAAAGGCACACAGTGCCACAGGCTAGAGGCTTTAACCTCCCAAGCTTATTTTTAATTCCAGTAATAAAATGAAAAAGAATGCATTCAACACTTTATTTATAGAAAAAGGGATATCCACATGCCTACTTTTTATGTATAATTCAATTCCGCTTATAAGAATTTGAACATCAAACTCACCCTTATCCATACCTACAATCATATTTTTTAACCAAAAATGCCCACAGTGATTCTTATGAGGACTTATCTGATTTAGCAACATTACTCAATACTAGTGATGCCTATCATGGTAATTACTCATGGATAAGTGAGAAGCATCAAAAGCTGAAGAAATAAATACACGATCTCAACCATCCGAATAAGGTATGGGTTATGCCTTCATTTTTTCTTCTTAAAATTCAGTAAATCAACTTATCTTAATGTGTCTAGTTTTTCCTGGTATTACAATTATTTACCAAAGTCAGTTTCCATATAAATTTGACTAATTACACTTCAGGTCCCATTGTTCCTCTAGAACAGACACTGCAAAGATTTTCTGCAAAGGGCAAGATGGTAAATATTTTAGGCTACAAGGGCCATAGGGTCTCAGTAGGTCACACTTCATCCTTTGTTGGCTTATTGTTTTTTATTTGTCTTTACTATCCTTTAAAACATAAACAGTGTGTCCAGCTTACAGGCTGGACATGAGCAGGACACAGGTTATATTTGGCCCTTGGGCTACAGTTTGTTGCCCCTGGCTGTGACGGTTTCCTATAAGGCACTTGTTAAAGAGGAAAAAAAATTTTTTTTTCTCTTAAGGAGAAAGAACCTGGATTTTTGCTGACTGATAAGAGCACAAGGTTTAATCATTAAACTTCTATACAACTTGATCTCCCACAAGCTAGCGGTACAACTCTGAATAAATTACTCAGTCTCTCTGGGTTTTCTTTTCTGATTTATCTGTAAAATGAGCAGATGATTTTCATGGGAGGGTGAAGGAGATAAGAGAGTCAGAGAGATCAATGGGTCTCTCTGGGTAGGATGTGGGGTGATGGGAGAGAGGAGAGCTGTAGTAAAAAGTGGGATGAGCTTGGGCGCTGTGGGAGCTGGAATCTCCAAAGGGCATTTTTAGGCAGCCTGCCTTCTGCCACGTGCAATGCTTATACCCATTCACGTCACATCCACAAAATCTAGACACTTACACAGAGATGAATAAGGAAGTCTAAATCACAGCGCAGCTGTAAGTCAGACGTTCAACCAGAGTGGGTAACACTGAGAGTTAGTGTTACCAAGTCCAAGTTCCTACTGCTCACCACAGGACAGGCCAATAAATCGAGAGATGAGTTGCCGGGGCAAGGAATACCAACTTCATTCGGAGAGCCAGCCGACAGAGAAGACGGTAAACTGATGTCCCAAAGAACCACTCTGCCTGAGACAGAATTCAGGCTTCTCTTATACTAAAAGGGGAGGGGGCAGAGTCAAACATTTCCTGATCAGTCTTTGGAGGGGGTGTGTTAATTTCTTCCTGCCTGCGGCCATTCACAGGTGAGCTTGGTCAGGATGTCTCCTGTGAGCTAAACAGAGGTATCTTAGCTTAACGCTCATTACCTGGGAGACGGGGTCCCCGGAGACGGGCCAGTAGGTAGAATTTAAGCTTGCAGGCAACATCCCTTTAGTGATGAACTTGTAACAGAATACAAAAGGTTCTTCTCTATTACTTTAGCACAAGATGTGCCTGCGGTAAGGAGAGGTCAAAAGAGGGACATCTCCGGCGGGAGTTTCTGGGGGAAGATGTTCTGGATTTGAATCCAGCTGAGCGAAGAGAGAAGCAGCGCATTCCCCGCATGAAGGGGCATGAACGAAGTCTGTGCGTTAAGAAACGCTAAGTTCCACGTGGAGGATTACAGGCAGCTCGGTGCGGCCCCGGTAGGGGACGTGAGTCAGGAGAGTTGAGAGGAGGCTGGAGGGTGGGGGGTGGGCAGGACGGAGTCATGAAGGATGACGTAGGTCGTTCAGAGGAGCACACGCGCCACAGGGTGGGTGACAGGAAATCACTGAGGTCTTTTCAGCAGGAGGTCTCAGGGCCAAAGTCACACTTATGATAAACCACCCCGGCATCTGTAAGACTGGATGTGAGGGGACAGGCTAGAGCAGGAAGATGAATTAGAAACTGATCCTTAGCCCTGGCGTGGCATGACGAAGCCCCCGCTAAAAGGTCATAAAAGGTCAGAATAGAGAAGGTTCATCTCCGCAACACTTACAAGATAGATTGTAAAGACTTGAGGACTGATGGGGGAAGTTGGGGGAGGGAAAGGGAAGAGCGAATAAAAGAGGAGACTGTGGACGGTGCTCCCACCACTGGGGCTGGAAAGAAAACCCAGGAATCACAGAGGCGGGCATGGAGACAGTAAGCGAGACTGTGGACTCCAGGGTGGACACGTGAAGTCAGATGTGGTGTAGAACACCCAGGAAGGATGAACATCCAGGTAAGGTGTCCTGCAGGCAGACATGTGTCTCAAAGTACAAAGAGAAGTCGGGATCGGGGCTGCAGGTCTGGAGCTCGGCCACACGCACATAGAGAATGGAGTTTGAGAAACCTCGGGCAACATGGAAAGTAGGAGAAGCAAAGGTCCAAAGGGAGAGCGTGAAGGAACCGTCATGAGGAGATGGACAAGGAAACCAGAGCCAGGGAAGGAGACACGGAGGAACCAGGGGCAGCAGAAGGTGAGACTCGGCTGTCCAATGCTGGCCACTGCGCGGGACAGAAGCGGGGGCACACGTTCGGCAGCATCGCCTCTATCGAAGCTGAACGGCAAAGGGTGGAGGGATGAACTCTAATGGGGTGGAGTGGTGCCGACACTCAGCCCCAGTTTCTTCCACATCCGCAGAAATAAACACGTTGCAGAAATTATAAAGACCAAGCTATTTAAAAGAGTACTTTTTAACACGACTGTCCATAAAGTATTATAATCCTGTGTAAGACCTAAAATAAATCGGTTGATAAGATCCTGCCATCCACAGTTCATAATCTCTTCAAAAATACCAGTATTTTTTATGCATACTTTTGGCTACAACTAGATAATGTGAATCTAAACTTCCTTAAACAAATAGCCTGGTTTATTGGCAAGTCTTCCCAGTCACTATGATCAAACATGAAAGAAACCAAGTAAGAAAATCTTTGCAGATTCCTATAGAAGGTAAGGAAGAGGTGGCTCTAGCAGGTCGAGGAGACTCTGTGTGAACTCCTGAAAGACCACTGTGCTGTGGCTGGCAAAGGCAGTCGGCGTGGAAATGCCTCGGGGCTGGTGGGCAGAGCCCTACGTCCCACCCCAGACTCTGATTCTGCAGGTCTGAGGCTGGCTAAGGAGTCCATTCTTACAGGCACCTCTGGGGGATCTAGAGTTAGCACGTTACCCTAGTCCCTAGGGGTCCATGACCTTCCTTCCTAAGTCAAGTTAGTGTGTACGCGAAAGGCCACTCATTCTCAGGAAACATCACAACAAAACTGTTAATAAGCATTTACCACTTTACTTCGTCTAAAAATCACTGACTTTGAAAAAAGTCCACGCTTCAAGAAGGCAGCTGAGTATAAACACTCAGTTTAAATAAACTCACCCGTTCAGTATACTCTAAAGGCACTGACTGAATTCTTATTGAGGACCACATCCCAGGCCCGCGATTGGGACAGGAAGGTGAAAACAGAGCTGAGAAAGGCAAACTTACATCATAATTGCCCACCTGTAGGTGAACTCTGGAAGAGCATCCAATTTTGCCTGGGGTCACCTCTACAAGGGACAAGGAACGCTATTCGGAGATCTGCAATAGGAAATGCAGAATCAATGACCACGCCCACCGCGTATCCTTCCACGGGCAGTTGTGAGGATCAAGGGAGATCTTCCACAGAAAAGCTTCCTACAAAACGATCAGATGTTATTACCACGAGTATCTCAGTTTCTAAAGGAGAAGACACTTTACTTCCTATGACTGCTTCCTCACCTCCATGCATTTCAGGAGAAAACTGCCCTATTTTACCACTTGGATTTTGTGTTTGTCTTTGTTTCTGGCCCACATGGGTAAACTGTGTGCCTTTTTAATCTAAATAAATAATTTTCATTTAAAGGTTTCCTGTTCTTTTGACATGCTCACTCTTTGCTCTCTGGAATTCCTACAGAAGAGTGTGTTATTCCTAGTACAGAGAAAAACATAGAACAAAGGAGTGGCCAGAAGAAGGGTTGGCAGAAGGAGAAACACACGGCAAAGGAGTGAAGAGAGGAGAGGGAGATCACTGATATAAACACTTACCACCTACAAATGCCCTACCTTCCCACCTGACGGACACTCCTGTTCGGTGGAAAGAGCAAAGCCTAGTAACTTTGCCAAGATCGAGTTCTGTGATCTTGAACAAAATGACCCAAGTCCTCTGGGCCTCCTGTTTTTCATTTGTAGTACTGGGGCTTGAGCAGGTCATCTTACAAGTTCCTTCTCACCCGGCATTTTCTCATTCTATAAACATGAGCTGTCAATGGCCAGGATTTGCCCTGATGATAAGACCCCAAAGGGGCAGATACGCTTGAGGTGCTGAGCTAACTACAGGCTCAAATTCAAAGAAACATCATATTCAAATATCCCAGTTCTATTGCAGTAACTTTTGTCACGTATGCCAATGTTTTAACAAATTTAATGATCTGCAAGTCACGTACGTACATATAGGTACGCACATATACGCATGTATAATATACGATCACATATGCACGATAGGTGTTATGGTTTTACTCAAAAGATTTCACTGTTTGATTTCTTAAGGAGGAGGAAAGGTTTCTATTTTTGTTCAGTCTCCCTCAAGAACATTCATACTCTGCAGTGGGCTTATATTCAGTGGACACTCGCCTTTATCTGCGGGAGTGCTGACTTACCCACAGATCACATTAATGGCCCGGCCCAGTGCCTACTGGAGCTGTTATCTTCAAGCATTCTCAGACCAGAGGAAACAAATCTTTAAAGTATTAACTGCACATGCAAAATAAACTAGCTATTTCAGATTAACATATACACACTACTATCTATAAAATAGATATCCAACAAGAAGGACCTACTATATAGCACAGGGAACTATACTCAATATTCTGTAATAACCTTTAAGGGAAAAGAATCTGAAAAAAGAATATATATATATATATATATATATAAACTGAATCACTGTGCTGTACACCTGAAACTAACACAACATTGTAAACCAACTATACTTCAATTTAAAAAATACTTTAGCTATTTTAGTGTGTACTAAACGAATCATTTCACTCCCCCAATTTTCACAGGACATAGATACGTTCAACCGTACTATTATACCCTTTAGATAAAATCGTACTGATTAAACTTATTTTTCCTTTAATAAATAAATATCACACTCCGAATGATTTTTATAGCAAGTAATATATCCCTGGGGCATAACAGTACTGTCTTTAAAGCAATGGCATACATTCTGGTTTCCCAAAAGTCCGTCAACTATAACCTCATATGCGCACACAGGTTGATCACGTGATTAGGGACCATGGCAGCTAATGTTAAGTACATGTCGCATATGCTTGTATAATTTTAATAAAGTAAACAACTTCACACAGACCAACAGACATGTTCTGGAGGACCCTTAACCCAAGGATGACAAATTACCTTCAAAGCCTTTAAACATATCCAAAGCAAAATTTAATTTATTCTGGCAGCTATGCAGTAATCCCATAAAGAGGCAGGCGGGTCTGTGTTTGCTCCCTTCCCAGTCTCAATGGCTTTGCTTTCAGGATCTCACGGACAACTTTGGAGTCTCTTGTTCTTCCTCTTGATTCTAAGGCAATCACTAGGAAATTCGTGGATGGAGTGTAGCGACTTCATAAATACCCGCCAAGAACCCAAGGCAAACATGTGCGACACATTCTCACTTTCACCTGAGCAGAGATTCCAGACACCTCACGAGCTTCTCAAAGAAAGGCACCACTCAGGCAAGATCAGCGGTTCCCGGAGAGTTTGCACTTGGGAGGATAAAGACCGCCCTGCGCGCCTGCCTTTCTGCCCATTGACTGCTCTGGCGAATTCACAGCAGCTAAGTTTTCCTGGCCCTGCTGAGCAAAAGACAACCCCTCCTCCCCCAATGCCTAAACAATTCTTCCGAGTGGCAAACGCTGAACACCCAATTTAAAGGCCCTTGGGTCATTCCCCCCAAACAGAGGTCTGAGCCACGAGTGAGTAGCTACAGCTTTTCGAGAAACGACAGAAACGCTAAGAGAACTTGATGAAAATCATCTCCATCACCTTTCGGGGGTATACCAGGGACCAATTAAACCCAGCGCTTTCACAGACCGCGTTGGTTTCCCCCAGCCAGGGAAGATAGGGCGGGAGCGGCGGGGGAAGCAGGACCCACGACCAAGAGCCCGGGGCGGGTACCGCGCCACCCGCCGACTTGGCCCCCCCCCGTCGCCGCCGGGCCTCTAAGACAATGGAGCTGACACTGTCCCGCGGGGGTCGCGGCCAGGGGTCAGTAGATCAGTGGAAGAGGCGACAGCCTGGGGGCCCTCATTCACTCCCACATCTTTGTTCTCTGAAGTAGTCGCTCTTTTTCGTCCCCGAAGAAAAAGAGAAAGAGGACGAACCCCCGCCGCCCCCCAGGAGTGGCCCTGTAGGGGACCGCGCCGCCCCTCCCATCTCCCGCGGCAACGAGAGGCTTCCAGCCCCTCTCAACTGCCAGGTCCTCGTCCTTTCCGGGGCTGGGTCCAGAGTTCAGAGGGTTTCTGCCCTCAGCCCGCGGCCACACACCGACCGCCAGCCTCCTCTCCACGCCCCCCGCTCCGCCCTGGGACTCCGGCTGGGGACCCGGCGACGCAGGTGCCAGCAGCCCCCACCCTCCTGG
>NW_020174048.1:2942057-2948015 GCF_003031525.2 Neophocaena asiaeorientalis asiaeorientalis
GTCGCGCTGCGCGTCTCTCACGCCTCCCTCCGCGCCCGCCCGGCGGCCCCTCCAGGGCGGCCGCCTCCTTCCCACGCTCTCGCGCACTGAGGCCGCGCCTCTCTCTCCTCTCCCAGCCCCTCCGGTCCTCCCCTTCGGGCTCTCCCGCCTCTCGCTTGGCTGCGAATGTAAGAATGGGGCTCACTCTGCAAACTTTTCCGTCCGGACTTTCCAAGAAGCGAGGCAGCAGGAGGGGAAGGGGGTGGCCCGGACGCGGGTCCCCTGCGCAGTGGCCCAGAGCCGCGACCTGGCGCGGGCATCCCCCTTGGGCAGTCCAATCGAAACAAAGGCCACCTCGGGGACTGTGGCAGTTGTTACCAGAGGAGATGAGTGACCCTTTTTAAAGATACAGAGGCCATAACAGTCCTTCCCCCTGTGGTATTTGAGAGCCTCTGAGATTCTCCTGAAAACTGCTCCAAAATACGAACTGCAGCGTGGGACGACGAGCACGTGTAAGGAAAAGGCTTTCTCCAGGCAGCTGCTCTCAGGTGTAGTTTTCATGACAAAATAGAAAGCTTCCCTCCCCACTCCCCAAAATCTTGTTTTTGGTTGGTTCTGTAAACATGTTTCACTGCCCACATTTTGCCGTGAGCGCTATATTCTATATTAATTCTAGGGTTAATGTGATATATGTACACAGATATATATATATATGTGTGTGTGTGTGTGTGCATACATAGATATACAGATATATATATACATATGTACAGATGTGTATGAAAACATATGTACAGATATATAATAATACATAATAGCAGAGGGTCTTGTATATAACACATACTCAAGAACTGTTTATTCCAATGAGAGCGTAACGGTGTTCATCATTAGTTATTGGATATATCTGCATAAATCATATACATGGGTATATAAAGAATAGAAGACCTAGAGAGCTCTGCATGGAATGTAAGTTTCATTCTTAAACGACATTATACCACTGCATGTTCAGGAAAGGATTAAATAATGATGCTGAGACACCGATTTAATTTTCACTGGTATTTCATATTTTTCTGTTACTTGAGATACAGTTTTTGAATTTCAAGATTGGATCAATGAAATGAATTCATTTATCTTGTAACTACATGAGTCTATCTGGAGATGCTTTCCCTGTATAATGTGACGAGATTAGAGGCCCGAGTCAGGTTTAATTCTTATAAAAATAATTTACAAAACCATTGAATTTGTCAAAGCAATTTAACAATAGTACTAAGACTAATGTAGACTAGTAAGAATGAATATGAATTAAAAGTAAGATATTTCAGCACCTAATTGTTTTCTTGTCCTTTTATGCATTGGCACCAAGAAATAGAGGTGGGCTGTGAGGACCGTTCCCTATTTCTATGTTTATTGTGTTGTATAATATGTGAAACCATTCCATTTCTCTCCATATGGTAAAATTTGTATAGTAGAAGAACCTTCCCCAGAGCTAACCTACCAAAAGTTAGCTCTGGTAACTAGCACTTAAACTCTATACACATCAAATAAGAGGGGCCTATTAAAATACTAACGTGGATTCAGCAGGAGGGTTTATGCTCTGTATGGCCAACACCCTTACAGTTCTCAAATATAGGCTATATGTTTGTACCTATCATATGTCTGTTTCTACCTTAGCAGCTTATAGTTATAAGAAACTAAAAGAAAAATATGTACATAAAAACCCATAAATCGTAAACAAGATCACATTTGTATTCTAGCCATTCCCATCACATTCTACATCATGTAGCCATAAATAACAGTGGCTTCAGATACACAACTGACTTTGTTAAGGTTTTAAAAAATGATTTTGCTAGCCAAGCATATAGGCAATATATTATTAAGAATGCCAATATTGGTTCAGTTCCCAGAGGTAATTTTTCTCTTTAAAGTGAGATATAAACTCTGGTTTACCATTGGCAAGCACTGTGTTTACAGGGAAACATCTGATTCTAGAAATAGCAATTCTTTTGCTAGCACAGAAGCGGGCATTATCCAGCTTTGCAACCCCAGGAGGTACATGGTAGTGACAGAGGATTGCCTTAGACAGAAGCCCCGACACAGCTACTTTCACATCCTAATGTAAAGTTTTTGTCACTTTTCAGAACATAAATAATTAGCTTCATCTTATGGAAAAGTGTGTGTGGTGAATTCTTTGTATTTTATTACACTCATATAATCCACTGTGCCTCTTACATACCTTTGTCAAATGAACTGGAAACTTAAAAATGGAAATACAGTAATTTGCCAATTCTTAACATTTTGGGGAAACAGAGACATTCATTTCCTGTAAAACAACATGTCTAGATTAAAGTTATGTCCCTAAAAGTATGCGACAGCAAAAGGAAATTTTCATATTATTGGCAAACAGCATCATTTTTAAATCAATGCACAGTTATAATTCCTGCTTCGCCAATTTGTATGAAAGTCCAGTTTCTCTATTTATTTGCTATGAACTGTTTGTGTACCCCCGAAATTCATCTGTTGACATCCTAACCCCCAAAGTGATGGTGTTCGGAGGAGGGGCCTTTGGGAGGTGATGAACTCATGAGGGTGGAGCCCCCAGGAAGATATTTGTGTTGAGGAGAAACGGGAGAGCTTCTTGCTCTCTGCTGTCTGCCACGTGAGGATAAATGAGAAGAGAGCCCTCTGCAACCCAGAAGAGGTCCTTCCCCCAGAGCCCAACCATGCTGGCACCCTGATCTTAGACTTCCAGGCTCCAGAAATGTGAGAAATAAATTTGCGTTGTAGATAAGCCTCCCAGCTATTCTAATTGATCACAGCAACCCAAACTAAGACATTTTTCTAACAATTACTGAGGGAGGGGTATTGAAATCTCCAACTATAATTTTGAATTTGTGTAGTTTTCCTCGCAGTTCTGTCAGTTTTTGCTTCCTGCATTTAGAATTTCCGTTTTCAGTGCATAATGTTTAAAATTGTTATATACTCCTGGTGAATCGATCCCTTTATCATTTTTTTTTTTTTTTTTTTTTTTTTTTTTTTTTACTCTCAACCACTGCGCCACCAGGGAAGCCCCCTTTATCATTTTGAAATGATTGTTTTTACCTCTAGTATTCTTTGAGATGAAATCTACTTTTTCTGATATAGATATCTGATATCTCTAGCTTTATTTTTTAATTAGTGTTTGCATGGTGTCTCATTCCATCTTTTGACTTTTAAACTATTTGTGCCTTTATATTTAGAGTGTGATTCTGTGGGAAGAGGTCATGGAGAGGATGTGACCGCCAGTTGACTCTCGAGCTCCACTCGAGGAATCGGGGGCTCCCCACCCCCTCCCCTCCCCTTGGAATGTCCGCTCTGCCCACCGTTCAGGCAGTGGGAGCCGTGTTCAAGGATGCAGTCCTGAGAGCGCTGTGTGGCTGAGACCATCCGGATGGTACATGTGCCTGAACCCCGTTAAGGTCTTTCTATAAACTTTTATGATTCTGCTGGGCAAGTGCGGAGATCCGTTCATCTTGCAGCACCCAGGACAAGCCTTGTAGGTAAGTCTCCTTGCTTATTACACCTGCCACCTACCAACCTGGAGTGGCTGCCTCTTTCTCGGTCTCCTTGCCCTCCAGGAGGGTGTCAGTTTCAGCTTTGCCTGGGGAACCCTTGAAGTTGGGAACCATAATTAAGGTACATTAGTTACCATGGAGACACCGACGTCATTTGTATATGCAGAGCTTATTGACAAAAAGATGAGGCTTAGAAAACTTCAGACCTTGTGTCATGGTTATTGAGACCACATATGTGGGGCGAAATCTATTTATAAATCTCTGAGTTGTTCATGAAAGTGTTTACAATTTTATAAACATACGAATGATCTGGAAATATTTTTAGTTTTAAAATATTCTTACTTTCTGAAGTATCATTGTTTTTCTTTTGATTTAAATATTTTTCTTCAAGTGGTAAGAACAGATTTTAATCAGTAATATACTATTACAGGAGAGAAAAGAGTTCCACTACGATTTATACAGAGGTGTGATTTAAATATATTTAATCTTTCATTTATAATTACCCATGAGTTTTATACCATCACTCCTTTCAGTTTCCGGGAGTCAGAATAGGGCAGTGGTCAGGTGGTCCTGAAAACCCCTGTAGTAAGGAAGATACCGCATTTTTCTGCTAAATTCCCTGATTAGAAAAAAAAGTTAGCATTGCTACAAAGTATAGAGTTTACATGTATCACTATTTCAGTTACATCGAAGGGTCTAAGATGTAGCTACTTTTCACTTTATCAGACAAAAGGCAGTTTGCTTTTCTAGTGTGAGTACCAAGCATTTTGAATGCCCACTAAAACTGGTCGTCACTCTTAAGTCTAAGCAGTAATGAAAGTAAATGTAGTCTGTGTCAACATTTGCATTTTTCACCAGATACATGTGTACTATTTGCTGTAGAGAAGGCACACTTTCTTTTCCAGTTATTTTGGTCTGGGAAAAATAACTTCCATGGGGGCATTTTATTTAGAGACACATGTCACCAGGTTATCTAAGGGGCAGTGTTTAAAAATGTTTGTAGCAGGGACTTCCCTGGTGGTCCTGTGCTCATGCCGCAACTAAAGGTCCTGCACACCACAGCTACACATGCCGCAGTGAAGATCCCGCACGCCTCAGCCAAGACCCGGTGCAGCCTAGATAAATAAATAAATAAATATTTTTTTAAAAAAATGATTGTAGCAAACTTTACCCGTAGTAGCACCCAGGTTTAGAAAATCTCAAGTATTTCAAGATAGAAGCAACAAAAATAACAATTAACATGTGTACATCACTAGAAAGCCTACAGATCACGTTTACATATGACTGGTCTTTTAATCTTATCATTCTTGAAAAACCACGGTTATCATTACTCCCATTTTATGTCTGAGGTCCCTGGGCTTCAAGCTTTTGAGCAAGGGATCTAACTGGGTGAGGGAAAGATTTAGGACTCGAATTCTCGAGTTCCATGATTCTAAATTCTAAATTGTATGATCTTTTCATTCACCTCTCCTGAATTTGAGCCATAAAGTTATCCTTATCTTCTAAACCTATCATTTATATTTTTAATTTACAATGAAAAGTTTTTCTTCTGAATTTTGATCAGAAGTAAGTATATCTCAAGGTATTGAGAAGAATTTTATTAGCACATAATTTATCCAAGAAATTCTCTTGAGTGTGAAAAGCGAGCTGAGCGTCTCCTTTCTACCAAGGTGATTCAGAAGACTCTTCCTCAATCATGAATGTGTACGTGAGTCACCTGAGAATCTTGTGAAAATACAGAGTCTGACTCAGTCAGTGCGCGGGAGGTGACCTGCCTCTAATACCGTCACGTTTTCCATCGCACCCTGTTGATCTCCAGGACTCCCCTACTCTCAGCTTGTGTAGCTCTTTTCCATTTACAGATTAAAGTGTCTCCTTGGGGAATTTCAACCTTATTTAATGTGCATGCTGTGCATTACCGTTATTAATCTTAGTTTACCAATAAAACAGAATCGCTCAAGGTCAGTGGGTGCTCACAACCATTCAACTGGCTAGAGAGGCGATGATAAAGTCACACCAAGGGCTGGTTTCCTGATTCCAGAGCTCTTTCCAGAGTGTCACGCCCACCCCGGAGAGAGTGCTGCGACCCCTCGTCATGCACTAGGACACTGGGACACCGCATCAGCAGGTGCGGGAGTTGGCAACCCGGTGGCATCGTGACCCAGCCTGGCTGGGAAGACTCTCCCAGCCTCTGCTCCAGAAGTCCCCTCTCATCCCCTTACAAGACAAACTTGAAAAGAACCGCTTGGCAGGTGCAGCTTTCTGGACTGTGCTCTCCGCCGGGACCCCAGGGTGAGATAGACTCCGCCCAACTCCCTGTTCTGAGCCCGCTTCCCAGGCCAGAGTAGTAGCTGTTCTCACTGGGCTGCCCGCGTTCTCTCTCCGGAGCGTCACTCTTCCTTTAGCCTGCGTTCCTGTCCATCTCTCCCCA
>NW_020174048.1:2948167-3097549 GCF_003031525.2 Neophocaena asiaeorientalis asiaeorientalis
GATGACATTCTCCACCCTCACTTATCTCTTCTATAACTTCGACTTCACCTTCTTTCCCTCTTTAAAGCTACATAAGAGGAAAATTTCCAGTAGGATCAGCAAAGTGGTCAAAAATACATTCTGAGGTGCTTAATTCTTCTTGTGGGAAAAATACAATAGGTCAGAAGGGTTTTTTTAATATTTTTGTCCGTTAATCTTCTAAGTTTTCCCACCTATGTGATTTTTGTAGAAGATCGTCTTCATCACAGTCAGAAGAATATATTACATTTGACCGACTGCCTCTCAGCAAAGTGCCGCACCCCAGGGTCCCATCCTCACGCGGCGCGGCTCATAAATGTCGAACGACAGTAATGATGCTTACCGTACCATTTTACAGGAAGCTCAAAAGGTGTGGCTGGCAACTACCCGTAAGAGAAACACTATAAATTTCCGTGAAAAAAGCTGCAATGACAACGATATACAATGATAGCAAGGTAGTATTCCAATCCAGGATCCTCTGGTGAGGACCTAGTGATGTCCGTAATAATATAATTAAAGAAATACAGCTTGCAAATGAGGCCTGTCATTGCCAAAGAAGGTTGAGAAAGGAATAGTGCATTCTGCAAAACTGTCTTTTTTTCCCCAGTTAAATCAGTTTGCATAACATCCTTGCGTGGAGGATACGAAAAAGAAGAGCACAATTCTCGGCCCAAAATAAACTTAACGGAATAATTTTAGGAAGAGCAACTATATACATCTTACATGTGTATGTGTGTATGTGTGATTGTGTATACATATACAAGATGGAATCGAGCAACGATATATATAGTTACACACATGAATGTTTTAAAATATAGGTGTTATTATTATCATCCAGGTATGGTGAGGACAATATTTCAGGAGATGACTCGTTGAAAAGATAAATTGTTTTAACCTCAGGTCTCAAGAAGAGGGGGCACACCATGGCAGGAAGAGCCACAGAGGGAAGCACCTGGGTTGGTCAGAAGGCATAACCTTGATTGTGGATTCTGCAGGACGAAATGGAGGAGGCCAGCAGCAGGTTTAGGATTGGCTGGTCTGAAAAATTTCAGCATCCTCTGGGGTGTAGGGGCATCCTTACAATGCTGTCTGGCCTTGGAGTGATGAGGGCAAAGAAGGAGGTGGTGGGGTTGTAGGTTCTGGATTGGCTGATTTGCATATGACAGGGACAGTGCAGACTGCAGGGGAATCCCTGCGATCTCCAGCAATTGGCCAGCCCCCGGAGGAATAGTCCCTCGAGGGTCCTCAGGACCCCCAAATCCCAAAGCGTCAAAAAGACAGAAAGTAAAAAGGCACGATCAGTACAGTATATAGCAGATTAAAACATTTATGTAAAAGGTTCTATCTTTCATTGCATATAACCACAATAAAAGATGTTAAAAATCATGCTTATACAACAGAAATATAGATCAATGGAACAGGATAGAAAGCCCAGAGAGAAACCCACGCACATATGGTCACCTTATCTTTGATAAAGGAGGCAAGAATATACAGTGGAGAAAAGACAGCCTCTTCAATAAGTGGTGCTGGGAAAACTGGACAGGTACATGTAAAAGTATGAAATTAGAACACTCCCTAACACCATACACAAAAATAAACTCAAAATGGATTAAAGACCTACATGTGAGGCCAGACACTATCAAACTCTTAGAGGAAAACATAGGCAGAACACTCTGTGACATAAATCACAGCAAGATCCTTTTTGACCCACCGCCTAGAGAAATGGAAATAAAAATAAACAAATGGGACCTAATGAAACTTCAAAGCTTTTGCACAGCAAAGGAAACCATAAACAAGACCAAAATACAACCCTCAGAATGGGAGAAAATATTTGCAAATGAAGCAACTGACAAAGGATTAATCTCCAAAATTTACAAGCAGCTCAATAACAAAAAAACAAACAACCCAATCCAAAAATGGGCAGAAGACCTAAATAGACATTTCTCCAAAGAAGATATACAGACTGCCAACAAACACATGAAAGAATGCTCAACATCATTAATCATTAGAGAAGGGAAAATCAAAACTACAATGAGATATCATCTCACACCGGTCAGAATGGCCGTCATCAAAAAATCTAGAAACAATAAATGCTGGAGAGGGTGTGGAGAAAAGGGAACACTCTTGCACTGTTGGTGGGATGTAAATGGATACAGCCACTATGGAGAACAGTGTGGAGGTTCCTTAAAAAACTGCAAATAGAACTATCATACGACCCAGCAATCCCACTACTGGGCATATACCCTGAGAAAACCATAATTCAAAAAGACATGTACCAAAATGTTCATTGCAGCTCTATTTACAATAGCCCAGAGATGGAAACAACCTAAGTGCCCATCATCGGATGAATGGATAAAGAAGATGTGGCACATATATACAATGGAATATTACTCAGCCATAAAAAGAAACGAAGTTGAGTTATTTGTAGTGTGTTGGATGGACCTAGAGTCTGTCATACAGAGTGAAGTAAGTCAGAAGGAGAAAGACAGATACCGTATGCTAACACATATGTATGGAATCTAAGAAAAAAAGAGAAAGGTCATGAAGAACCTAGGGGTAAGACAGGAATAAAGACACAGACCTACTAGAGAATGGACTTGAGGATACGGGGAGGGGCAAGGGTGAGCCGGGGCGAAGTGAGAGAGTGGCATGGACATATATACACTACCAAACGTAAAATAGATAGCTAGTGGGAAGCAGCCGTATAGCACAGGGAGATCAGCTCGGTGCTTTGTGACCACCTAGAGGGGTGGGATAGGGAGGGTGGGAGGGAGGGAGACACAAGAGGGAAGAGATATGAGGACATATGTATATGTATAACTGATTCACTTTGTCATAAAGCAGAAACTAACACACCATTGTAAAGCAATTATACTCCAATAAAGATGTTAAAAAAATTATGCTTATAAAACACTTTTGCAAATAATTCCTCACTTGATTGATGCAAAATCCTCCAGTGAAAATAGAAAAGTGTTATTCTAACTTTATAGAAAAAAACGTATAATTTGTTTTTCTTTAAAGTGTAATCTCTCTAGTGCAAAAATACATTCCAAATGGGTTAAACATTTCACTGTGAAAATGAAATCATAACAGAAGTAGGAAAAATTATAGGTGAGATTTTTACAATGTTGAGTTTAAGGATTTGTTAAGATAACCACTGTTTATCTACTGATGTGCCACAGATTTCCCCAAAACTGAGCAGCTAGAAACAACAAGCAGGCATCATCTCCATTTCTGTGGATTAGGAACTGGGCATGGCTTAGCCTGGTGGTCCTAACACACCTCACCAGAGTCTACAATCAAGGTGCCGGCCAGGATGCGGTTATCTCAAGGCTCAATTTGGGGATGGGAACTTCCAAATTCACTCCCATGGAGCTCCCAGCCTCTCCATAGAGCTTCCTCCTGGTTTTTCCTCAAAGGGTGGAGGAAGAGTAACAAAAACCACAGGCATTTTGTCATATAATCTTGGAAAAGACATCCCACCACTTTTCCCATGTTCTGTTCATCAGAAGTCCGTACGTTCAGCCTGTATTCATATGACAAAGTGAATCAGTTATACATATACATATGTCCTCATATCTCTTCCCTCTTGCGTCTCCCTCCCTCCCACCCTCCCTATCCCACCCCTCTAGGTGGTCACAAAGCACCGAGCTGATCTCCCTGTGCTATACGGGCTGAACAAATACCATATGATAACATATATATGGAATCTAAGAAAAAGAAAGGTCATGAAGAACCTAGGGGTAAGACGGGAATAAAGACACAGACCTACTAGAGCATGGACTTGAGGATATGGGGAGGGGGAAGGGTGAGCTGTGACAAAGTGAGAGGTGGCATGGACATATATACACTACCAAATGTAAGGTAGATAGCTAGTGGGAAGCAGCTGAATAGCACAGGGAGATCAGATAACATATGTACATGTATAACTGATTCACTTTGTTATAAAGCGGAAACTAACACACCATTGTAAAGCAATTATACTCCAATAAAGATGTTAATAAAAAAGATGTCATGTATATATACAATGGAATATTACACAGCCATCAAAAGGAACGAATTTGGGTCATTTGTAGAGATGTGGATGGACCTAAAGAGTGTCATACAGAGGGAAGTAAGTCAGAAAGAGAAAAACAAATATCACATATTAATGCATATATGTGGAATCTAGAAAATAGGTACAAATGAACCAGTTTGCAGGGCAGAAATAGAGATGCAGATGTAGAGAACAAACGTATGGACACCAAGGGGGGAAAGTAGGGCGGGGACGGTGGTGGGATGAATTGGGAGATTGGGATTGACATATATACACTAATATGTATAAAATAGATAACTAATAAGAATCTGCTGTATAAAAAAATAAATAAAATAAAAACAAAACAAAGAAAAAGAAAAGCCTGAACATGCATTTAGGACGGATGGTGAGAAAAATCACACCCCTAGTGACTTACAGAAATCCTCGTGAGGACATTGAACTTCCTCCCGTCCGTTATGTGGGGATTTTCAGCAGATCTCATACACAGCTTAGAAAGCGGGCTGACCCTGATTGCTGTTTCGATTGCCCAAATCGTAGAATCTATGCGGCCCTTATACATGAAGCTCTAGAAGCACGTGTAATAGAGAGAAGGGTGTCTAACGTGTATTGTTCAGTGAACAAGCAAGTGCAGAGTTGTACAGTTAGCGTTGTAATCTAATCGTATATACATTTTGTACGTGGAGAAGACACCCAATATACGAAACATGTCTGTAGAGGCTCTCTGTGGGCAGTGGGGTTAAAGTGATTCTTATGTTCTCTGTTCCTCTGTATTTTATACAGTAAAAAGCAGTGCTTGCTTTCTGAGACAATCAGAAAGATTGAGAAGGCTGTCTGTGTGTTTATGTGTCTTAGGTCAGGCTCCCAAAAAGGCAGAGCCTGAAACAGGGGTCCTTGTTTAAGTTATTTACAGTTTCTTAGCAGGAGGCAGTCTAGGGCAGGCAGAAAGACTAAGCAGGCAGGTTTAGACATCTCTGGCATGCCACAATATTCCCATTTTCCCTTAAAAAGTAATCCTTACATGGCTGTTAAGCTCCAACGTTAGAGGACTTAATTTACAAAATGAATACGTGCTCACATGTAGTTTAAAGTGTTTTGAATTTTTTTTCTGTGAATTTTCTGTGAGTGGTAATTTAAAGACCAAAGGGTAATTTGTTGGGTGGGAATCGTTCAAGACTTAGCCCTTGTTCGATAATGTCTGTTATCCAACACTGAAGGAAGTGTCCAGGTCAGTCAGATATTAGGTGTAATAAAGTAGACATATTTTCCATGAAGGAATGAAAATACCGTGATCCATGTCTACCTTTGGTGCTACGTGAGCGTCTCAAACCTCTTCAGTAACCCAGGCTTGTTTAGTTTCATCTCTGGTCTTACCATCAAAGTACAGGGCAACTCTCTTTTTTCCACTTGCTTGGGCCAAATGCCTGAGAGTAAACCTGGGGTCTTTTCTTTTACACATGTAACCCAGGGGCAAATTCTGTTGGCTCTCCCTTCAAATCACAGACAGAACCTCTTAAGCTACTCACATCTCATCACCTAGTTCAAGCCGAACTTGTTTATGCCTTGGGCTGTTGAATTAGCCTCCAGACTGGTCTCCTCATACCATCATTGGGAATTAGGTCTCCACATGTGAATGGAAACAGACATTCAGACCTTAGCAGTCTCTAATGCTTGTTCTTTATTTCAACCTTAGACAACTGCTTGCTTTTCCTGA
Source organism: Neophocaena asiaeorientalis asiaeorientalis (assembly GCF_003031525.2). Lineage (NCBI taxonomy): Eukaryota > Metazoa > Chordata > Mammalia > Artiodactyla > Phocoenidae > Neophocaena > Neophocaena asiaeorientalis. The sequence continues at coordinate 2,953,933 of NW_020174048.1, forward strand.
AATTCATCTTTGATTATTGCCTCTATTTCTCATATATTCTCTTTCCCTTCCTAGAAAGTCATTGCTCACTTACCAAATGTATAGACATTTACTGAATGACTCAGTGAAGCTGGGGATCACTGTGGTTGTGTGTTACTTATTGTTCTGTACTCTGCCCACAATGTACTTTGGGTCAAGTCTTCATTAACTGGTATATACTGGTGATGGGGTCTGTGCACATTTTCAGTAGGAAGGCAATCCAGCTTCTGTGCCCCCTAAAGTTCCTGTGAAGACTATAGTAAACACACCTAACATGGAGACAAGTCCAGTGTATAACTAAATTAAGTTGAAACTCATGCAAGAGCATGTTTGAATTTACATTAATGAACAAAACAAAATGTAATGTAGCTATTCTTTCCTTTTGGTCTTTAATTCCAACGAATTTTTAATATTTCTAGCATAAACTTACATATACACAGTTACAACATACAGATGCAGGTATATATTTACACTGATACTAACCTGGTGTTCAGGCTCAGATACGACGTTATCTTGGTCTTTATTATACATGAACCCGATCTTATCTTCCCGTTCAAATAAAATAATGAAAACCATACATCCACTAGAAATGTGCTGTTTAGGGTTTTGTCCTTGAATGTAAAAGAGGCAGGACAATTGTTAAAGATGGAATTGTGTCCCTTGCCTCTAAATTCATATGTTGAAGCCCTAAACCCCAATGTGACTGTCTTTGGAGATAATTAAGGTTCAATGAAGTCATAAGGGTGGGAATCTAATTCACCAGGACTGACGTCCTTATAAGAAGAGGAAAAGACACCAGAACTCTCTCTCTCCACCATGTAAGGACACAACCAGAAGGTGACCATCTGCAAGACAGGAAGACAGTTCTCACCAGAAATTAAAATTTCCAACACCTTTATCTTGGATTTCCAGCCTCTAGGACAGCGAGAAAATCCATTTCTGTGTTTAAGCCACTCAGTGTGTGGTATTTTGTGATGGCAGCCTGAGCAGACTGATACCATGATATAAACCTACTGAGAAAAGTAAGCTGTAATTTAACTGCGACCCTTGCTGTATAATCAGCCCGCGGGCAGATGGCATTTTCAGCTTTCCTCAGGAATCCCCTCGGCGGGCATATGAGGAAGGTGTGGGGTGAAAGGGTTAAGTAATGTTTAACCAGTATGTATACTTAGTTCTTTTTATCTCCCTGAGGCTTATTAGCACTCAGTATCAATTCACTAGGAATGAATAATACCTTGAATGACATCAGCTTCCGCCAACATGTAGAGGTTACTATGGCAATGGAGAAAGTTTGTCAGAGCACAAAACAAGGACCATGCTTGATATATTAGTCAGCCAGGGAAAGCAGTCACATATAAGCCGCAGCATTCATTCGATGAATAGTCATTTATGCAGCATGCATGTCAGCAATTCCGCTGCGTTTTTCTGAACATCAAAACTTTGGCAGTTGTATTGAGAATCTTGGCAGATTTACAAAAGTGGTAACACTCATTTTCTGAGCCTAGTTTTTTGGGTTTTGTTTTTTCGTTCTTTATTTCTTGACCCATATTTTCTAAAGGTTCACAGGGTTTCGAATCCAAATGCCAAAGTGAACGTTTTCCACTAGGGTTCAACACCGCCGTTCGCTGCAAATCAGCATTGTTTTTCCTTCTAGTCATTTGGAAATTACTTTTATTTTATTTATTATATTTGGCCTTTTTTAGTGCAATGTTTTATTACACTGCTATTGTCTGGTCCTATTAATTATTCTTAAATTCCCCTTAATTGCTCTTTTCAAAAAAGGCTGTAAAAAAAAAAAAATGAATGAATGACACAAGTACAATGACCTATCTGATCTCATAGGGTAAGATGTAGATTTGATTTCAATATGTAGAGAGGAACAAGTTCCTTCCCCATGAGCAGATTACTTGAAAAAGGAAGTCATCATTAAAACCAGAACCAAAGCAAGTTCTCTAAAAGCAAGGTGTACAAAACTAACATCACTTCCTTTCTTACCAATGTTATTGTACAGAAAGTGAAAGCCAAAATCATGTAGCATATCTTGATTTCAGCAAGGCATTCAGTAGTCTCTCATGTGATTATTTGGCACGAAACCCCCGAATCCTAGTTCCGGTAGGAATTTCTTCTCTGAGACATTTGCAGCAAGTTGAAGCCAAGGTTTGCAAGATCCAGGCCATATACTGGATCTGCAGTAAGAGGGCCAGAAAGTCCATAATACCGGCAATATGCATAATAGTAGCTGGGAGCACCTGACAGTGACATCAGACTGGCAGGTGTGCAGAGCAGAGCTGGATCTGCCAGGTCACTCCCTGAATACGCCACCCTCCTGCTTTGGACTTGGTGATCATTCCCAACTTGAGGGGAGGCAGAGTCTTCTGCATCCCCGCCGAGCTGTAGCTAATGGTTTAGGGAAGGAAAAGGACCTAGAAAACCAGAGATGAATGTCTCTGGGCAGTCTCAGAAGGACCCCCCCCTTGAGATGGATACTGCTGGATTAGAGAGGGGACCATGCAGTGACTTTTTTCCTTTACATATTTATTTATTTTGCAATTAACCAGTTTCAACGTTTTTGTCAGGAATGAGGAAGGGCCACCGCCTTTAGACTGGAGTCACAGAAAAAACGGTGAGTTTCAAGAAAGGATGCATATAATTATGTGTTTGGACTCTTCTGAATTTTTTTTAATCAAAATGTAAAGAATGGTTCTTCTAAAGTAATGATCCACTTGCTGGAGCCATCAGACTCTTTCTTCTTTCCGACTGATGTACCCAAAGTCAGCTCAGTTTTGCTTTTACTGATCACTTACTTTTTAATGTGGGACAATTTAAAGGGGCTTTGGTGATCCAATTATTCTGATTTTAATTTCACAATGATAGAACCCATTATTCTACATTTATAGACAAAAATCATTTGAGGAATGGGCTACTTGTTTTTTCCAAAGATGAAAACAAATGTAGCAGAGTAAAATTCTAAACAGATCATCAGTCATGTAGGTTAAAGACTTGTCTTACAGTTTTCAGAACACGTCACTATATTCAACTCAGAGTAGAAATAAGTGGAAATAGCCAAACCACAAAGTCTGGTTTCAGTTCCAGGGCTGACAACTCAAATGCGGCTAAGGTTACTTTCATTCAGCGTTATACTCAAACTGGTTGATGCACAGCATGAAGGCTCCCAGGAGATCCAGAAAGCGTGGGCTCTGTGTGAGCTATCTTTGGCTCCTACATTCCTGACAAATTCTTACCTGCTGCAGGGCCTGGGGTCCACACGGGGTGGGCGATCCCCCAGCTCTTTATTACCTGGAACCTCAGGATAACCTGGGGCTCACAGGCATTGCTGCCTTCTAAGTGCTGCAGCTGCAGTTACGGGAGAGACGGCAGGTGCCCAGCAGGAGCTGGTGGGCATTCTTTGCCATATGGGCACACCGGCTTCCTTCTGTATTTCAGTTCTTACTGCATCTTCAGGCCTGTTCTCCTTGTCAGAGAAAAAGTTCTGGATGTGGCCTGCCTTATGCATGACACTCTGAGAAATTCTTCAAACCACTATTCATTTAAAAACTGAGAAATAAACTATTAGTCATGAAGCTGTCAAGATATATGGAAGGGGCAGACACTACCAATTGTGCGGTGGAGGAAAAGCACGGCCGAGATTTCCAACTCTCAGAAGAAAAATAAGTAGCACAAGAGTCCAATAAAAGTCACGATGCCCCTGGGTTAACCTGTGTAAAAATAGTGCTTGTAAATGCATGCCTTGAGCTTCAGGACACTGGTCATGGCATGCTCTGTGGTTCCACAGTTCTGCTACTTAAAATCAGAGGGTCCCTGTGCAAGTACCTTAAACACTCTGTGCCTCGGTTTGCTCAGCTGTAAAATGGGCATGATAATGGCAATTGCCTTGGAAGTTTGTTAAGAGAGCAAATGAATCAATACCTGTAAAGCCCTCCTAGCATGTCTGGGGCAAATTAAGGATCTAAACTGGTATCAGGATTACTGCAGGATTCTTGGACTCTCCAAAATGACCTTTAACCTCTACAAACTCAGGTTGAGTTCCACTGCTGCCGATTTATCCACTACTGAAGACACTTCATTTCCACTGGGATAGTCTCACCTTTCTTAGCTCTCCCTTCTTGAAATACGATTTGGGTGAAAAAGACCATTTTGTTTCCTACTGAGTCTTGGCTGCCATAGTCTCTCCTGGCAGAAGAGGTAAAATCAGTGAACAGGTGCAGATCTGGGAACTTCCTGAGGCGAGAGAACGGAAATCAGAAATGAGACGGGAAATCCTTGACGTAAATGCAGAGGAATGGCCCTGGTCGCATGCTCCTTGACCATCTAGTCAGCTCTCAAGATCAACGGCAGCTTCCTAAAGAATCAAATAATGGTAAAGATGCTAGTCATAACGCAACCACAGAAGCAGCCACGTCACCAGGCACCGGTACTGTTCCAACTGTACGAACAAATGTGCCCCATGTTTAACCCTCACATTAGCAGCCACTGTTGTTCTCATTTTATAGTAGAAGTCTGACACAGAAAGAAGTAACTTGCCCAAAGTCACACAGCTTCAAACTGGGCTAGTCGGACATCAAGTCCACACGCTTAAATAATACCCCAAACTGATAAACACAGAAGGAGTTTTATTAGAAATCCTAGAGTCGTTGATGAAAAAAATCTCAAGATGCAGCGCTTCTGTAGACATGGCTTAACCTTCTAAACAAGATATGATTTGAAAGTGCATTTAGCCCTGTTTAGAAGCAATAATTTCTGTCATGCTTTAGCACTAGTTTCATAAAAAGAAACAAAAACGACTATTAGAGAAGTTTAGAATAGACTTGCTGTTTCAAAGTAAGATGAATGCAATTGTACACACTACTTTCTCCACCAGTATCACTCTTAAAATACATTACAAGAAGTACTGCTACCTTCAGGACTCTAAGAGAAGCTGTTCATCTCTGACTCATAAACAATCCTCCCCTAGAACTTTATTCATAATTCCATTTCCAGATCAATACAAGGTCTTTTGCCTCAGACTGACTATTTTCACTGCGGCAAAAAATAGAATAAGATTTATACTGCCCAAATCGTTTACTTCAAAACCAGTTTTCTTTTTCTTGTTATTGAAATTACTTTTCCAGTTAAAAGATTAAAGTAATCCAGTTATACATGAGATTATGAGAAAAGATTTTAAATATCATTTCTTCTTTCATTAAATAGCTATGTAATGAGTTTATAAGTACTTATAAGAGGTAGACAAGTTGCCTTCATAGAATAAGCATCTCAGTGGAGGAGAGGAATGAAAGAAAGAGAGGAAGGAAGGAAGGAAGGTTAAGAATTTTTCGGACTGGGAAAGAAGGCAGTTATAATTGATCAGCAGAGACCTACTTTGAATAAGTTTGTTAGGGAAGGCCACCTCTGTTTGTGATTTAGATTTTGAAAAAAATTTACATTTCTCAACAGAAAGAGAAATTTCATTCATGTGGTCCAGTTTTGATTTACAAAAAAGGTAGTTTTCAAGCATCAATAATTTCCAGACAGTCTCCAAAAATAGGACTCAACCACACTTTTAAATACTTCCCCGTTTTTCTTCTTCTTCTACTCAAAATGGCTACAAGAAGCTAAGAGAAACCCTGTCCACCCACTCAGGTCCTAAAGAAGCACTGATTTATTCTTTGGTTTACGTTGTGTGTAGTATTCATGAGAGCAGCTTTGATTCAACATTAAGTACTTTTCCAGTTTCTTTTATTTTAATAAAAATTTAAAGAAAATTTTAAGGCTGAGCTTTGAAAAACCAAGAATGCTAACTTGAAATTGGTTTCATAGCTTTTATCTGACGAAGAGCTTCTCCCTACTAACTTAGGCCTGTGGTTCTGACCTTACCTATCAATCATTCAGGTCCCTGAATAATATCTATGAATATTTTAGAGACCAGCTAATCAGGAGAAGAAATGGTAGTTCCTTCTCTTCTGTCTGAAAACGCATCTGCTTTCTTTTTTATAAAACACAAGCCCAGAAATCTTCTATTTACTTGGTTTACTTTCAGTTACAATCTGTTAACTTGGTGTAACTTTTCAACTAACAATTAAATGTGCATGCTGAGGAAAAATTTTGAAAGTTAAATATTTGATCACTACAGGAAGCCTAGAAGATTTAAAGATTTTATGCTCTGGAAAAAAAGCAGCCACATGGCACAGGGAGATCAGCTCCGTGCTTTGTGACCACTTAGAGGGGGTGGGATAGGGAGGGTGGGAGGGAGACGCAAGAGGGAGGAGATATGGTGATATATGTATATGTATAGCTGATTCACTTTGCTATACAGCAGCAACTAACACACCATTGTAAAGCAATTACACTCCAATAAAGATGTTAAAAAAAGAAAAAAATTGGGGCTTCCCTGGTGGCGCAGTGGTTGAGAATTTGCCTGCCAATGCAAGGAACACGGGTTCGAGCCCTGGTCTGGGAAGATCCCACATGCCGTGGAGCAACTGGGTCCGTGAGCCACAACTACTGGGCCTGCGCATCTGGAGCCTGTGCTCCGCAACAAGAGAGGCCACGATAGTGAGAGGCCCGCGCACCACGATGAAGAGTGGCTGAAGAGTGGCCCCTGCTTGCTGCAACTGGAGAAAGCCCTCGCACAGAAACGAAGACCCAACGCAGCCAAAAAGAAAGAAAGAAAAAAATAAAAGCAGCACCAGGCTGCTTTCCAGATAATTTTACACAGTAAGTTGTATGCCCAGGTTGCTTCCTAAACTGGGCCTATTTATTCCCACATATTATGAAAAATGTTCATTATTTCTCTGTGTTATTATGAATGAATAATGTGCAGAATTGGAAAAAAAGTTAAAACGTAATCTACCTATATCTTCAACACCCGTAAATAATAATTGTAAATATTATGACATGTATTTTACGAATGATTCTCTTATAAAATTGAAGACACATTGCTCTTACAAGATGGAACATCGTTTTTCACTTTAAAATATATCATAAGAACTTTCTTATGATATATTTTTATTTTTCAATATTCTCTAAGAGGATAACTTTTAGTTGTTTAGTAAACATTTCTAGAATAAAAATACCTGACTGCAGAATGAATACCCCATCACGTGATTTTACCAAAACTTATATTTAACCATATTGTTCCGTTGTTTGACATTTTAGCAGCTTCCAAATTTTGTAGATAGAACTGGGATTGACATCCTTGTTATAGAAAGCCCTTTGTGTATCTCTAATCATCTCCTTGGGGTAAAGTACAAGTGTGATTAATGAACTAAAAGACATAAAATGTATAGTGCATCTTATAAATATGGTCAAATTATAAAAAGAGTGTTTTGGGCTTCCCTGGTGGTGCAGTGGTTGAGAGTCCGCCTGCCGATGCAGGGGACGCGGGTTCGTGCCCCGGTCCGGGAGGATCCCACATGCCGTGGAGCGGCTAGGCCCGTGAGCCATGGCCGCTGAGCCTGCGCGTCCGGAGCCTGTGCTCCACAAGGGGAGAGGCCACAGCGGTGAGAGGCCCGCGTACCTCAAAAAAAAGAGGCCCGCGTACCGCAAAAAAAAAAAAAAAAAAAAAAAAGAGTGTCTCAACTCACATTCCCACTGGCACAACAAAGAGAATGCTTCCCCTCATCCCTTTTGTAGTGACTGGTTGTACTTTGTTGTAATTTGAAGGACATGTAGCATTTGTAGGAGAGGAAGAGAACTATATTTGGTATGTAACAGAATTTTAAGATGTGAGTAAGCCAGTGCTCAGATGAAATTCATTGACCTAAACATTTATGTCATTAAACAATAATGTATTGAATTAAACTAAGGCATTTCCTGAAAATTTAGGAAAAGTATGTTAGAATAAAACAAAAGGAGAAGATAAAAGAACTAATGATATGAAAACCAAAGGCAGTAAATTGGAAATTTAAAACTTAAAAGGAGGTAAAACAGAGAAGGAAAACTAAAAAAGAGTTCTTTGACAACTACGGTGATGATTGTCTCTCATTTCCTCCCCTGAACTACCACCTCGTTCTAAAAATCTTATTTCCATTGCCAAGGAAAATTGGGGAACTGCATTCTCCAGTATTTTCTTCCCAACAGGATTTTCAAGCTTACCAGTCAGAGGGTCTCACTCTAGATATAAAAGTCCAGGGAAAAACAAGGGAGAAAGAGAGACGATTATTTCATCCTGGAAGTTTCTGGCAACACAAGGGCTGAGTGAGGATCGAAGAAGCTTCTACAGCATGAAAAAGAAAGCACAGCTACTGATGAATATCTTGCAAATAAATAGAATCCAACATACATGAAAAGAACAACGGCCGCCACAAAAGGGATTTATTCCAGGACTCAATCGTAGTTGAAGATTACGTAAAATACTGCTATCAATCACAATGAAAATACTATCTTTTCATTTCAGTTGATACAGAAATGACATATGAAAAATTCCAACTCTGTGCCTGATTAAAGAAAAACATTTTTATGAAATAGGAGCAGTTAACTATTTCCTTACTGGATGAGAAGAACACATGGGAGATCACATGCTGCATCCTACTTGAAGGAGAGGCTAAGAGCAGTTGGTTTAGGCCAGATCAAGACACCATCACTTAATAGTCTTTTCAGGAGTACTAGTCAATTCAGAGAGACATGAAAAGAAAAAAAAAATGTAAAACTAGAAAAAAACGTGGCCAAGTTATCTTTTACAGGTGATATAATTCTATACCTTAAATGCAACAGAATGAAATAAAAAAAAAACCATTGATCACAAATAAAATAAATACAATAACAACTATTACATCCAGGTCAGAAAGTGGTTGGTTCGATTAATATACCCAAACAAAAACACTCTATACTGCTTTAATTGAAAGAAAAATATCAGATTTACAATAATACTCCCCAGAAGGGAGGTTACAATATCTTAATGAACTTAGCAAGAAATTTGCAGCACATAAGGGGGCGGATTTTAAAAGCTATACCCACTCTCACAGATAAAAGACAAAAACGACAGAAATGAAGAAATGTTTGCCGTTCATATAAGAGTAAATGGCAATTTTCTTAGAATTAAAAGAACATTCAAAAATTGACAAAAAAATACGAATAATCCAATACAAAAGTCACAAGCGATTTGTCCAAATAATACAGAGAAGAAGAAATTAAAATTCCAATGAACGTATGGAAAGATTCTTCCCTTTACTAGTAGGAAGGAAAATACAATTACGTAACAATGCGATATGAGTTTTCACTATCGATAAAAGTTTAAAAAGAAATCAAATCCCAGATGGACAAAGCAGAGAAGCAGGAACTCACAACCCCATGGTTGCTGGCACCGTTACTGGGAACACAAACATCAGTAAAAACTTCATAGAAAAAATAATTACCGAAGTTTTAACTATGTTAATTATCATTTATAATTATAAATTTTGACCCAATCCTGCTCTTACAGATGTCCAACATGCATGATAAACAGGTCACTGACCAAATGTTTGCAACTCACAAACAGTTTTAAAATGACTTCCTTGGTTCATTAAACCAACAGCCAGCCTTTTCTGCTGCGCAGGCAGGTCTCTTTCTGCCTTTGGAAAAGCTGTTGGGAAGAGCAGTGTTGGTCTCCCAGTTGTTCTTCATTAAATTCCGCACTGCCCTGTGCAAAGCCAAGCGGGATGGGTACTGGCCTTTAGAAAAGCTGATGACCTATCCTTCCCAGAGCATCTTACTCCTGTGATCTCAGTCAGCACCTCCTCCCCTCCCCAGAAAGGAGATGGCCTTTCGCTCACCTGAATCAGCCCTTTCACCCTCAGCATCCTATTCTCCTTGGGGTCTTCAAAGTCATCAGTTCATCACTTATCCCATTTGGGCCTGCTTTTCAACACTTTTCTCTCTACAACTCATTTTTTCTATCAATATTTTAAATGACTACGGTCTTTCCCTTCTTTTACAGAATAAAAGGCAGAAAAGAAAACTGCAAAGTGTTCCCTTTAACTTTCCTGCTTCCCAAGCTACACAGCAGGTAAACTGGAAAGAGTCATCTAATCCCTCTGGTTCTACTCTTTACCTCCCAGTCCCCCATTTACTGAAATCTGGCAAGTTCCCCCAACACTGACCGAAGCTGCTCTCCCTCTGGACGCTGATGGACTCTCTCTTGCCAGTGGACTTTTCAGGTTTGGCTTCTTCACTTCTCTGCAACAATAAATAGTAGTAAATTCTGTTGCTCCTTTAATCATTTAATCCAGGCTTCTGCTTCTGGGACACTGCAGTCTATGGAGACTCTTGCTTATTCTCTTTCACGGGCTCCTATTTTCCTACACTGCCCTTAGAAGTTAACCCCAGGGCTCTCTCTTTCGGGGCTCTCCCTGTGTGCCCCCATACATCCTAACTGCTTTCTCCACTAAACATAAGCTGAGGATCCCTAAGTGGGTAACACGATAGCAGAATCCTCTTCTGAGCTTTGAAAGACTTAATTTTTCATGTCTCCATCTATAGACCTATAATGTCCTAGAGTCATTCAAACTTAGTAAGTTCAAAACTGAACTTTCAGTTGATTCCCCAAACTGGTTCCTCCTCTGTTGTTTCCTATCTCAAAAAAAGGATACGATGGCACAGACAATGCTGTGTGTAAACTGTTTCTTTTTCCAACTCAAGACAAAGGAAGGCCCTATTCTCCAGTCCTCCCTGCACTGTGGGATCCTGAGACAGTTCTGGCAGAGGCCCATGGGGAGCAGTTTCATAGGCTCCACGCAAGCCTGGTGCTAAGGTTTTCCCCATTACCACACACACTTCTCACATGGCCACAGTGAAGAATTCTAGAAGGGCCTGTTATAGGAGAGAAGACACAGCCTGATGCAGAGTTGCCCCACTTGTGTTAGACTGTATGCTAAACGAGTGCTAAACAAAAGAAAACTGTCTCATGTTGAGCCCTGCATTATTAGACTTGTTTGTTACTGAAGCTTTGGTTAATTTCCCTGACTGATACAAACACCAAGGTAAAAACCTGAGAGAAACCCTTAACTTCACCCCTCCAGCCAGATCCAATTACTACTGAGTCCTCTACTGCCCTTCATCCTCAGACCAGCAGCATTCCAGGTCAAGCTAACACTTTCCGGAGTCTGAAGTCCCTGCTACCCTTACCTTTACAGTAGATCCTGCCAATCAGCTTTCATGGTGCAGCCAAAGTGGTCTTTCTAAATGCAAATTTTTTCTGCCTTATCTGAAACCCTTCCTTCATTTCCTGTTCCTTCAGGATAAAATTCTAAGTCCTTAGCATAACATATAAGGGTCTTAATTATCTGTTCCTTGATTATTTTTCAGGCTTAAATATTACCAACCTCTGTTCTCATTTGACTCAGGCAGTCCACAGATTATTATACATGCAGTTTGCTATTCTCACGCCTCCAGACTTGTGTACATTCCACTTGCAGCTATAAATGACCCCTCATTCCTTACTTTTATCTAATTCCTTTTTTTCCTGGAGGATGGGGCCCATATGTTGCCTCATGGAGAAATTTCTGTCCTTCTTACTACCCCTCCATCATCTGAGCCACCTTGCCCTCCTAGGAGCTCTCCCAGCCCCAGGGTGTGGCATCCTGCGATCACAAGACCATCTCACTGCATCCTGATGGCCTATTAACTTGTCTCTCCATTTATCCACTGCTGCTGGAGAACAAACCTTGCATCATACCTGCTTCGTGTTCTAAGTCCCAACTGCAGTACCTGGTACCTAGTAAGCACAACATAGATGTTAATTGAATTAATAAAGGAGTGACGTTTGCATTCATTTACTGTGGTCAGTATTCACTATTACTGAAGACAACAGCCAAGCACAGAAATGTGTGTTGACTCTGTAAATAATCATAATCATTGCTTAATTATAATTATATGTGAATTATATATGATTGTTCATATATTATGTATGGGAATCATATGATATGAATTATAACAATATCATACAAGTCACTTCTCTGATTTTTAGTGAGGTTACGAAGATATAAATGTACTATGATTTTTTTAAACTTCCTTAAATTTGCTCAAGTTGTTCCTCTGCCTGGAATTCTCTCTCCCGGTGTTGCTGTTCAAAATCCCTTCTTTCCCCTTGAGGAACGCCGAAGTTCCACCTTCTCTCAGCTGTTCATCCTCATTCTCTAGTCAGCAGTGATCACATTTCTCTCTGGTTCCATAGGCTTTGTTTCTTTAAATTATTTTATTACTTTACATCATTTTCATATATGTAAGGGCAACTTCCATGGGCTTATAAGTTCTTAAAGAGCAGGGCGTATACTGCTTTCCTTTTTATATCCCTTCAGAGTCTGGTAGAATTCTTTGCACAAAGTAGGCACTTAATGAATGTTATTTCAATTAACTGTTGGGGATTTCAACCTCAGAATCACCAAATTAATAGAAGATTCTTGATTGCAACGGTGCTTTCCGGTACAATGTTTCAGGAACCGTGCTAAGATTTTTACGTGTTAACGCATTTAATTTTCACAAGAACCTTGTAAATAAGTATAATTAATATCACCATTTTGTAGATTAGAAAGATAAAATAATTTGCTAAAGTGTACACAACTGATAAATACATAGCGTTATCTTAACCATTATCCTATACACTTACGGTAGTTATATATTGGCAATGGATTTTTCTCTGACATACTAATCTGTTTAAAAGAGAGAGAGAGAACTATGTTTTCCTTTAGTTTCTTTCATCCAAATATTTTTAAGAATCATGGTTAATTGGATTGAACTTCCTATACAGGAAATATATGTCTGTGTATGTATACACGTACACATGTCTGAGTATACATACATATGTGTATATACTATATATGAAATTGATGTGTAAAATATAAATATATATTATAAAAATATTTCAAATTATATATAAAATATGTGATAATTAAGTGCATGTAATTATCATATATACGATAATTTCAAGGATCCAAAATATGGACTGCTGCTTAGATGTGTAATTACACGTACTGAGTAGCTGTGACTCTTTGAAATGCTTATTGCCCTTCACTGATGTGGTTTTGATTCTTAGAGCGATCGGGCAGTTACCTTTCTGCTATTCTGATAAATCCTTACCAGGGTCCTCTCATTCTCTGTTTCCTTTGAGCTAAGTATGGGATCTACAGACGATAAAGGCCCCCTGCATTCTAGGACACCCTCTTACTTTGGTGTTGTCATAGCAGTGCTCTTTTCTTGGTTACAGAGAAATGCCTGTCATTTTGTGCAATTCTCCCAGGTTGGCTGGGTCTGGTTTTTAGCGCTGTCCCTGCGTGATTGGAAGGTGCTACAAGATGAGTCAGTGATGGCACCCTGGGCAGCTGTGACAGAGCCCTTTCTGCTCGCTCCCCCTTCCCCACAGGCACAGCTGACCTTTTGCTTTTCCTGATCTGATGTACAGTTGAATCCAATGTTGGGGACGGCTGTGAGGCAAAGGGGAAATCAGCACAAAACTGTGGATATCAGAACATCCCAGGGAGATCCTGCAGCTTAAATGATACGTCCTAGGCTGCCACAAATAAAGTATGACCACCCAGCTCCTTAGATCTATATCTGCCTTACAGGGATATTTAAAAATACTGTATTCATTGATACCAGGATTGAATACCTTTCTTCACTCTGGGAGCTGATGAGAAAACCAAGACAGTGGCCAGTGTACCCCAGGGTGGATGGTAGACTGACCACCTCCATGGCCTGATTCTCCAGTCCTTTGTAGCGTTCTCCCATTCTTGGCTAATGGTGTTTCGCAAAGTGACGCAAGTAGAAGTTTGAAAAGCTCAGTGTATCTTGCTAACATCTTCTGCCACCCACCACTTTGAGCACGCACCCAGCTTGTCCACTGGAGGGCAGGAGACATGAGGGGCAGTAATTAGTGACCCCGACTGAGACCATCCTGGGTCAGCCAAGGCCATTTGACTCCAGACATGAGCAAGTCAAGCTGAGACCAGCCTAAACCAACCTGCCAGGTCATGAGCTAAATGGATGCTAGTGACTTTAAGTTACTGTGCTCCAGAGTCATTTGCTACTCAGCATTGTCATGGCAGAGACCCTTGATATAACCAGGATTGCCTTTAGCGCAAGGATTTCCTTTTATCAACTTCTCTCAAGTTCACCATACAGTAATTTCTTTATAAATTATTTTGCATAGGGACTTCCCTGGTGGCGCAGTGGTGAAAAATCTGCCTGCCAATGCAGGGGACACGGGTTCGAGCCCTGGTCCGGGAAGATCCCACATGCCGCGGAGCAACTAAGCCCGTGTGCCACAACTGCTGAGCCTGTGCTCTAGAGCCCTCGAGCCACAGCTACTGAGCCCGTGGGCCACAACTACTGAAGCCCACGTGCCTAGAGCCCGTGCTCTGCAACAAGAGAAGCCACCGCAACGAGAAGCGCGCGCACTGTGACGAAGAGTAGCCCCCGCGCCCTGCAACTAGAGAAAGCCTGCGCGCAGCAACGAAGACCCAATGCAGCCAAGAATAAATTTTAAAAATTTTTAATTATTTTGCATGGAAATTGTGTATTTCCTTGTGTATCTCACTAGATGGGAAACTCCTTAAAGACACAGATCCTACCCAGTTCACTGTTGTGGCCTCAGTGCTTGGCTGTTTAATATCACTTGTCTCTCCAGATCTTCCCTTTTACTTTGGCAGCCTATTTGGACATTGTCTGACCGACTGACTTCAGTTCCACTTTCCTTTTACCCTGATTTTACTAGTCTTGTCCTCACTATAAGAAATACCCCTATCAGTATTAGTGATGTTAGTAAACTTTCTGCTGAATCAAGAAGGGACAAAAACAGCTGTTACCAAAGGCAACACGATAGAAGAGGAGACGGGCAGCAAAAAGCAACATATGTCCAGGGCAAGAACATGGTTCTAGACAGGAAGAGCATCACGTCCAAAAGGCTGAGACAGGAAAGTGATCTGATCAGTAAGCCACGGCATAAGGTGTCAGCCACAGGTCAGGATGTGTCAGTCATGGCACTGTCATCCTTTCTACATCCATAGCCTACTTTCCTGTTTAGAGGGTGAAGTTGTTCCCTTAATCTCCAGGCTTGGATTTTGTCATCTATAGATGGATTTCACAACAGCGACCACCCTACCTGGCCATACAATCACAGCTGAATAGCATTCCCTTGCTGTGTCGCGCCTGCAGGAATGACTGCCCAGGGGTAAGGTCAAGGATGGCTGCCCCTGCCCAGAGCCTGCTGCCCTCTGCCCGGAGCCCTATTCTCTGCCAAGCCAGCCACTGCCAGTCCTTACCTGCTGTTGCCAAGTTATTTTTTTTCCTCATTGACCCTGTCTTGATTCCAGTAATCTCATCACACTTCACAGTCTGAGTCTAAGTAGCTACGAGTTTAATTTTCTGGGAAGGACCTATCCAAGAAAACTGCTTTATTGTTGAAGAAAAAGTTCATGAAAGTGTCTAGCAAGTAGGTGAAACCTACTCGGGTGACAGATAATACCCCAAGTTTCCCTTCTTGCTTCAGCAACAAAGTAGGACCTCTATCATTTCTCTATATTTGTGTTCATCAGGATACTGGTAATTAAGCTTGCCAAGTATTAAAGTCGGCAACTGTACAGCTGATTTTTGTCTCCAATTTCCTTTATTTTCCCATTAGAAAAAATATGAAACATATAAAATAATACACAAGAGTAAAATGAATGCCTTCTATTTATCATCCCGTTGGAACTATTATTAATATTTTTCTAGTCTCACTTTATCTGCCTCCCACATGGAAAGCAAATAGCAGACATCACACTACTTGATCTCTGATAACCTTACCATTTTCTTAATGTCCCAAATAAATTGATTTTTATAAATCTGTATTGGAAAGATGATTAGAATTAAGAAGCAGAGTGGAAGATATTAGGCTTATAAAGTTGCATATAATTTTCCACATAAAAAATTACGTACAGTTAAATTTTTTTCCCCTCTACGGTCTTCAAAGATAACGGAAGCCCTACAGAATCTGCTTATTTCAAATCTTATTCATTTCATTATGAACAAAGGAATTAGGAAGGTTTTATGCTTGGCTCTAACTGAATTGATCAACTCTATTTCAAAAGATTTATAAGGTGAGCCTGTTAACATAAAGTCAAGACCATAAAATAAAGGCAAAACATAATAAACTTCTGTTTCTAAAGCTCAAAGTTCTTACGTGGCCCGGGGCCTTAACAGGGGCAGTAGTTCTGGACTTGGGACCAGGCCTACTTCTCCGTAAGAAGGTGTCAACCTTGTTACAGCATCTCTGTGGAAATGTCTGCCTTAGTTTGCAAGGGCTGCCATAATAAAGTGCCACAGACTAGATGGCTTACACGATAGAAATTTTATTTTCTCACAGTTCTGGAGGCTGTAAGTCTAAGATCAAGGTGTTCCTTTGAGGCCTCTCTTCTTGGCTTGTAGATGGGCGTCTTCTCACTGTGTCATCACATGCGCTTCCCCTGTGTGTGTCTGTGTCCTGACGTCCTCTTCTTATAAGAACACTGATCATATTGTATTAGGGTTCACCCATACCCTTATTTTATCTTAATTACTTCTTTAAGACCCTACCTCCAAATGCAGTCACATTCTGTGGTACTGGGAGTTAGGCTTCAACATATGAATTTGGCGGGCGGGGCGGAGACACATGGTAATGTCCTAGCTGAGTGAGTTGTTAAGAGAGTTAAGTGAAAGAAAGTTTGTGAAAGTTACCGGTAAACCATAAAGCACTACACAGTATGTGTTTATTGTTTGGTCATAACGCATCTTTTAATCTACCAGAATTTAATTATGTGCATCCAGTCTATTGAGTGATGAGCGAGCTGCTCTCAGAATCCTTACATTTTAGGAATCCATCATCTTAAAGAGAAATCAAAATGAACACATGTTAAACGAAAAGCATATGAACTAGTCAGATTTTCAGCAGGTGCAAACTTGAGTAATCCAGTCCAAAGAAGGGAGCTCTGGTCAGGCCAGCAGGGTGGTGTCTGAACAGTGTTTTGGAGGAGAGTTAGGATTTTATACGGTGGGATGAAGATGTGAGAATGACTTATTGTCTTCTGGGTATAGAATAAAGTATGGCCAGACCCTGCACTTTGCTGAGAGGTCGTGGAAAACAAAGTTAAACAGGTTAAGACAGGGGAAGATTAAAAAAGACTTGAAAAGCCTAGCTGATGAGTTTTGGGATAATGAAGAAAATTATATCTAAGCCATGGATATAATTATTTCCATATCAATGTATTCATTCTGGATTTAACTATTTCCTAATAATGAAAACAGACAACCCTAAAAAAAGAAGCCAAAAGGAAACCCCTCAGTGGGATTATTATATCTGCTATGATTTTATTCTTTATTTTCTGTTCACAATAATATTGGGCCAGTGTATTAGTTATCTATTGCTGTGTAACAAATGTGTCCCTGAATCTTAGCAGCTTAAAGCGATGTTTATTATCTCATGTCATTTCCTATGCTCATGTAACCGGCAGCAGCTAAACTGGGTTAGTCTGGCTCAGAATCTCTCCTGAGGTTGCAGTCAAACTGTCAGCTGAGGCAATGGTATCCACTAAGACTGGAGGATCGTCTTCTAATTTCACTCCCGTGGTCATGAGGAGGCTGTCTGTGGTTCTTCACTAGCTTTGGCCAGAAACTTGTTTCCTGCCATGCACTTGCCATGTACTTACAACATGGCAACTGCCTTCTTCTACCACATCGAATGGTTTGAGAGCGAGAGTGAGAGAGAAAAGAGAGAGAGAGGCAAAAGAGAGACAGACAGACAGACAGGAGGGCATTCTGCTGACCAAAGAGGGGCCCGCGTGGAGGCTGTTTGCTGCAGCCAATAATAAGGACATGCTTTTAAAAATAACAGCTTTTGTCAATACTGCATTGAAATTTGCTCTTTATATTTCCAAGGGGGAATGAGTTCTCACCTGTTTATTTTCATTCTAAAAAAATAAATCAGGGTTAAAATCCTTCAGGAGTTTTGCTGTTCTTCAAATACCTTCTTTGGTAGAATTAACTCTTAGTTGAACATTTGCATTACCTTGATGTTTATCAACCAAAATTAACTACTTTTGTAATTCTGTAAGTAAAATTTCAGGTACAGAATAAAGGTGAGGTGTAGATCCACATAGGTTTGGGGGTTAAAGGAAGTCACTTGCAGCAGTCAAACAACAGATGCAGAAACATTGGTAAGATCCTCAAGAGTGTTTTAGTGGAACAGACTAAGATAGAAGGCGTTATTTAAAGACTATTTAGCACACAAACTGAGATACCTAAGGAAGTTTAAGCACAAAATAACACTCTTGGTAATGCAAGTGATGCTTATTATTTCTGGAGCTCGTGAGAGGAGCAGTCTAGCTGGGTGAGCAGTATTTTGACTGTACTGATAGGAGGTGGCCGGGAAGGTTAGTTCAAGGGGACAGCTGGAGAATTCATGACTCCGTGAAATGAAGTGGAAAGCAAAGAATCTGGAGCACTTGTCACTTTTAACTTTTTGGATGTGAGATCTGAATTGGACATCAGACACAAACTCTAGCATCCAATCTAAATAAACACTTTTTCATGAAAAAAAAATGATAAATGGCATCTCTCAGAATATACAAGGAAATAAACAAGGAAAGAATAAATCTGAAGGTTCTTGATTTGTGAAAATTAAGAAATAGAAATATGAATAGAAAACCATCAGTTCTCTGTCACTGGGGTTTCTGAGAAAGATAAACTGTTGGAAACTCTGGAATAAATATCATTTGTAGGTTCCCAGCATCGGTGATATACATGTTCCATCAGCCTTAGAAAGGCAACATCTACATACTTAGGGTGGGACCCATCCAATTTGTGTGGATAGGGCAATATTGCGTGAGAAAAATGTGCTGTCTGTATGTGTGTGTGCATGAGAGCACAGGGAAGGGTCAACTGAGGCAACTTCAGGATCCTGAAGCCAAATTTTATGTCAATGTATAAAACAATAAACCACGGAGTGACGTAATCTTATGATGTATCTGTAATTCTGAGGCAAGATTGTTAAGTCAGAAGTAACTACTTTCCAAAACAAAATGCAGGTATGGATTTCGACCTTATATACTATTCATCCAATGTCACTGTCATGAAATTCTTAATCAGATTTGGACAAGGGGCCCCTTATTCCATTTTGCACTGAGCCCTGCAAGCCATGCAGCTATTCCAGGCCCCTGGTTTCACGTTCTTTCCATTGTTGACACAGCACAGCCTTAAGAAAGCCACTGGCTCCCCCTGGTGCCTACGTGCCTTGGGTGAGAGCCTCAAGTTCTCTGTACCTCTGTCTACTCACCTCGAAAATGGGGCTGGTGACAAGCCCCACTTCATTGGGTGCCCTAAACTAACATGGGCCTAGCGCTCGTCACTGCCTGGCATGGGTAAGGGCGTGCGTGTGTTAGCGGCCCTTTTTATCGTGTTTCGTTGTTTTGTTGCTTTTACTGCGGAACTGGTAAGGGAAAAAAAATCCAGTCCAGACTGCTAACCACCCTGTTGGACCAAAACTCAACCCCTACTCCCTAGCTGCATGTATAAAAGTGACATAACCAACCCATCAAGGGCTCAAGGTCACTTTGTACACACTTGCAATGAAATAACTAATTTGGCCAGTTGGTGATATAACTTTTAGATAAACCACACACACACACACACACACACACACACACATTTCTATTTAAGGCTGTGTGAGAAGATTAGTCATATCACTGGAATATAGATGGGGTTTGTTGTGCTCAAAATAAATTCTAACTGTTACAAATAGACTCCTTATCCAATTATGGTCTATCCTGAACATAAGAAGGAACAAGCCCTGGGGGTTTTGGAGGAACGACAGGGGAACAGGAGAAGCTGGCATCTGGTGGTGGGGGACAAAATCGCCCTGTGTATCCTTCAGCAGTAATATTTTTGTTCAATGAATCCATGGACCCACGATCCCACTAAATACCCCCACGTGAGTGATCCAGGTTACCCCATTTCCCTCATCTCTCGATTCCAAAGAGGAAGCATTTCACAGAGGTAACCATGTCTTTTGAAACAGTGAAAGAGTAAATTCAAAGTCCTTATAGATTCCCCTGTAAATTAATCAAGAGTTTATGATAAAAATGCCATGCCCAGTATGAATACATAAGAAGACATTACTTTTCGCTTATGTTTGAAGGGCAAAGCCCATTTAGAGTTTACATTCTTCAAATACGTTCATGGTCAGTAAAAATTAACATGGTTATTGGATATGCACTCTGAACCAATATGTGGGGGGTTGTGAGTCTAATTATTATACAAGATATTTTTAAAACTTTAACTAATTTGAATCATAATATTAGCTAATTTGCACACCCGTGACATGATCCTTCCCTGGTAGAGAAGAACAAAACAGACAACCGGGCTAATGGAAATGCCGCACATAATGAAACTGGAGGAGGGTCATGGGTCCCCTGGGTGACAGGTGTTATTAAAATTTGAAAGGACATTATTGTTACGGTTGGGCAGGGAATTTCGAATATTGGCATTGCAGGCCATTAAGGCCATCTGTCTTGTACAATGTGCCTGGTGATGTTAAAGCAAACAGGAATAAGCTGCGATATATTTGAAATAAGGCACAATACTTAAACCACTTATCTTGAAACACAGGCATTGTCAATAGGACGCCATTTCTGAATTTCAAACTCTGATGCTGCCAATACACAGCGTCAACCCGTCTTCCTCCCTGTTTACATCTTCCCAATATTTTCAAGTGGAGGCTTCACGACTAGAGATAGGAATGCAAATTGCTCGTACTCTGAGTCAGAATCTATCATTTGCACGCAATTAGATGATTCGTATAATATTGTGCTACTGGGAAAAGATGGCCTGAAAAATACCTTCACTATTTCTTCCACCACACAAGAAGTATGAGGCTAGAGTAGTCATGTAGACACTGTTCCTTTAAAATATCTGCTAAATGAGTTCTTTTCTGCCTCTGATGTTCACATTTCTGGATCTTCTCAAATTTTATCACATCCTTATGCCTTCGAGGTACACTGAATGTTGTAGAGTTCATTTCTGTCTACTTAGACCCTTCCAGCTTCACTGGTATGACAGACAGAAGAATTATAATACCTCAGGGTACAATGATTCCTTGGTTATGCCTGAAGTCACCCTGGATTTGCCTCTCTCTGATTCAAATCCCTGTCTATTTTGCAACCTAACAGGTCTTTCCCAGCACTACTGCCCATGACCTTCTAAGCATTTACCTTGCTGATCGATGGTGTCACGAATTGCTGGTCTCTGGATCCATTAACTCAAATTATTCAGGCTAAATGTTACCTTGTTATTTCCCATATGTATGTTTAACTTCCCTTGTTCCCTTTTAAATATTAGATTCCTTTCCTTGGTGGTACTTACAACACTTACCAAACTGGGATCAGTTCAGAAGCAACAAAGGCATCGCTGTTTGTCCTTATTTTCCAGCCAAAATTAAGATGCATAACATTCAGTACAGTGTTAATCCCTGTAGGTCTTCAATAATAACATGTCTTGAAGTCAGTACATCATAATTTGGTTGAATTTGTCAGTATTTGCCTCTTTCATAGCACATAATTTTGAACTAATTTCATTTCTTTATCTTCTTACACAGAATGAGATAGCTTTGAAAAGAAGAATTTTGTTTTCAAATTACAAGGTACTTTGTACCACGTTTTTGGGAAATATTGAAGCTTGAGTTCAAAGTCCTTGCAGATTCCTCTGTATATTAACAAAGAGTTTAGGAGAAAAATCTTGTGCCAAAAAGGTACCAGTTTGATCTGCCTTTGTGTTCACTTTTAATGTTTTGTCAAGAAAATAGGTGCTGAGAAGGTATGTAATTAAAAATACTCAGTGGGGTCTGTAAAGAGCCCTTCAGTAATCAATGCAAAGGGATTTCTGTTCTGAGCTACTCCACACTAAACCCAACAGGCTGGGTTGTGTCCAAAGGAGGGGGTCCAGCTGCGGGGGGATCTGAAAAGGGGGCTTTACGAGGAAAGGCTGAAGGAAAGGAGAGTGCTTAGCTTGAAAGCTGAGAAAAATGTAATAATTGCCTTGTGTATGTTAACATGTCACGCTTTAGGAAAGGGATGATAATTGTTATTTCACGGGACAGAAGAGGAAACCCAGGTGGTTGTAAAATAAAGTGGGGAGGAGACCTAATAGCTATAGATAACGAAACTGGAATGGGCTTCCTGGGAAGGTCTTGAGTTCTCTGCCATGAAAAGTCCTGCAAAGGCTGCGTGGAAGCTCCTGAGCTCCTTTTTACACTGGGTTGTTAAGGGGGGTGTGTGTGTGTGTGTTTGTGTTGGGGGGTAATCTCTGGGTGATTCTCTATTGTTTGTCTTCTATCTGAAATTTAGAAACTTATAAATAGACATGGAATCCATCAAAATAGGAACACTGAGAGTGGCAAGAAACTGATCATCAACAGAAGGAAAAGGAATCGGGATGCCTCATTTGAATCTTTCCCATGAATTGTATGTTTCTGCTCTTGGCATCCAAACCTCAAGTACGGAGACCCCAGAAGTCATTTCTAGGGATTAGTGTATATTAAAGATGGTTCTGATCACCAAATTCCAGTGTGTGTGTGTGTGTGTGTGTGTGTGTGTGTGTGTGTGTGTGTGTGTGTGTGTGTGTGTGGAGGGGGGATGGGAGGGTATTTTCCCCACCCCATCAAGCAATTTCTAGCAGCATCAGCTCAGTGTCGTGCAATTCAACTCGATTCAACTCCAGGACTCTATCTACCTGGAGACAACCTCAGGTTCTTCAGGTTAAGGGCTCAGTCTCCACTTCAGACGCCAATCGCAAACCCAGGTTCCCACCTGCTTCTGACCAACCCGCTATAGGTTGGAGGTTCCAACAGCCCTTTCCTTGGGTTCGATTAGGTTGCTAGAGCTGCACACAGAACTCAGAGGAACGTCTTACTTACTAGATCACTAGTTTATTATAAGAGAATGTAACTCAGGAACAGCCAGATGGAATAGATGCATAGGGCAAGGTACAGGGAAAGGGCATTGAGCTTCCATGCTCTGTTGGAGGGTACTGCTCTTCCCAAATCTCCACCCATTCCCCAAGCCAGAAGATCCCCGAACCCGGTCCTTTGGGGTTTTTATAAGTCTTCATTACCTAGGCACAATTGATTAAATCAATGACCACTGGTGATTGATTTAACCGCCAATCCCTCTCCCCTCCCCAGAAATCAGGAAGTTCTAACCCTCCATCGATGGTTGGTTCCCCTGGCACAGCTTAGCCCTTAGGTTAGGTCCAAAGGTCACCTCACTGACCTAACAAAAGACACCTTTATGGCTCTCAAGGCTTAGGAAGTTGCAAGGGTTTTAGGAGCTCGGTGCCAGTAACAAGGATGAAGGCCAAATATATATTTTTCCTTATAAATCACAATATCACAATGTGTCATAGACCAGACATATGCTCATCTCTGCCTAACTCCACTCCCCTTAAACCAGACCATGGTTTTAGGTGAGTTGGAAAATGCACTTAAAACTAGTTGAATGCATCAGCGTGATGTAGGCTGGACCAGGATTAACAGCACCCAGTCAAACTGTCAACGACAGAGAGATGTGTGCTTAGGATGTATCTGGAACCCTGAGGAAAGATTGATGAGTCAGGAGTAACTACTTTCCAAAACAAACATGCAAATATGGATTTCGACCTTATATACTATTCATCCAATTTTAAGAAAGTGATCTGTTGGGCTTCCCTGGTGGCGCAGTGGTTGAGAGTCCACCTGCCGATGCAGGGGACGCGGGTTCGTGCCCCGGTCCAGGAAGATCCCACATGCCGCGGAGCGGGTGGGCCCATGAGCCATGGCCGCTGAGCCTGTGCGTCCGGAGCCTGTGCTCCGCAATGGGAGAGGCCACAACAGTGAGAGGCCCGCGTACCGCAAAAAAATAAAAAAAGAAAGTGATCTGTTAATAACAAAAAGGGCTTAAAGACAGTTTCTAATGGTAACGGCCACTATTAACTCCTCTCCCTGTGATGCCGTTCCCTCTGTATCTGGGTCACGTGAGTGCCAGCACCTGGTGCTGTTTTCTGAGTTGTCACGACACAAAGGGACCCTGTAACTAATTAGCCACCCAGCTGGCATGGTCTTTAGCTCAACTCATCATGAAAATGCAAACAATGGTGATCAGACATGTCTTTTGGCAAAGTTTGATGGGGACCATCTCAGAGAGTTTGCTCTGGATCTAGACTGATTCAGTTACTGGTTCTAGCCCCCTGCATTTGTAGACTGAAAGTGAAACGGAGCAGGGCCGTAGGTCTATGCCGCCCACGTCCTCAGCCTGCCTTTTGTCTGTGGAAAAACTTTAGCCAAAGAATAAGTTTAATCAGAGAAGTGAGAAAATGCAGAAACAAAGGAAAACAGTCCAAGGAGACCAAATAATAATAGTTTAGTCATTAAGCAAAGTCAAGGACCTTTAGTTCCTCCTCAAGGGCTATAGATAATCTTTTGAGCCATGTCCTGTGAGCTGTCTTATAAACACTGAAACCCCATCAGGTGGAGAAATTAACTATGTAATGACCAGACTGTAGCCATGACACAAGCTGCCACAACTCCGAGAACTGGCCCCAAGAAATGAGAACAAACCAACCTTGGAACTGAAGATTAACCGTACCTAAAACAATCGAGATGACGCTGGTCAGACCACCAGTGACCAATATCAGGATGACTGTCAGAGCCGACTGTGCTGTTTCTGCATGGAGCCCCCTGCCTCAGTCTATAAAAGCTCTTGCCCCGTGATCGTCAACGCGGGGGAGTCGGCCTTTGGACAGGCATCTGCCCTCTCTGCAACCGTTGCTGGCTTCTGAAATAAAGCAAACCTTCCTTTGCACCAACCTGGCTTTTTTTTTTTTTTTTTTTTTGTGGTACGCGGGCCTCTCACTGTTGTGGCCTCTCCCGTTGCGGAGCACAGGCTCCGGACGCGCAGGCTCAGCGGCCATGGCTCATGGGCCCAGCCGCTCCGCGGCATGTGGGATCCTCGCAGACCGGGGCACGAACCCGTGTCCCCTGCATCGGCAGGCGGACTCTCAACCACTGCGCCACCAGGGAAGCCCAACCTGGCTTCTTTACTGGCTTTTGAGCGGCCGGACCCCGCTTTCGGTTACAAAAGCAGCCATATCGTCTTCATTGGCTGTGTGCCAATGAAGCTTTAGTTATGGACATTGAAATTCATATAAATTTCATGTTTCATAAATTCTTCTTTTAATATATGCCAACCACTTAAAACTGTACAAACCATTAAGAGCTCATAGGCCATGCAAAAAAAAAAAATTGGGATTTGGTTTGTAGGCTATAGTTTGCCGACCCCTGCTAGCATGTTATAAAAACTACTGCCTTAATCCCACTACTGGGCATATACCCTAAGAAACCATAATTCAAAAAGAGGCATGTATCACAGTGTTCACTGCAGCACTATTTACAATAGCCAGGACATGGAAGCAACCTAAGTGTCCATCGACAGATGAATGGATAAAGAAGATGTGGCACATACATAAAATGGAATATTACTCAGCCATAAAAAGAAATGAAACTGAGTTATTTGTAGTGAGGTGGATGGACCTAGAGTCTGTCATACAGAGTGAAGTAAGTCAGAAAGAGAAAAACTAATACCATATGCTAACACATATACATGGAATCTTAAAAAAAAAAAAAAACGGTTCTGATGAACCTAGGGACAGGACAGGAATAAAGATGCAGACGTAAAGAATGGACTTGAGGACACGGGGAGGGGGAGGGGTAAGCTGGGACGAAATGAGAGAGTGGCATGGACATATATACACTCCCAGATGTAAAATAGATAGCTAGTGGGAAGCAGCCGCATAGCACAGGGAGATCAGCTCAGTGCTTTGTGACCACCTGGAGGGGTGGGATAGGGAAGGTGGGCGGAGACACAAGAGGGAGGGGATATGGGAATATATGTATATGTACAGCTGATTCACTTTGTTATACAGCAGCAACTAACACACCACTGTAAAGCAATTATACTCCAATGAAGATGTTAAAAATAATAAAAATAAATTTAAAAAAAACTACTGACTTATTTTAAAATATTTTTGGGATGTGACATGGCCACTCTCAAAATTGGGAGAGAACTGTAGTGATTGTGATCCTTACTGTTTGTGCTGTTTGGAAAGGTGACCTTTCAAAGCATTTGCACAGAGCTTACAGAAGAGTGCCATTGCTGGTTGCTGTCACTGCTATGCAATCGTCAGGTCTCTGACCATACTATAAGCTCTAGCCTCTCTCTCACAGCCTGCTTGTCTGTGGCACGATGGTCCTGGCTCCTGGAGATGGCTGTGTAGAGCACAGGCACCTGTGGGGTGCAGTTAAAGACAGCATAGTTACATATGGGAGAATGGAAATTTCCAATTTGCAAAGTCCAATTTAATTAGAGGAGTGGACCCTACCTACGTGACAACAAAGAAGGCTCATTGATGGCTCTCGATCCCACAGAAAAACAAGACTAGCTTATCAATCTTGTTTGAATAGAATCTGCTGAAGGCAACATGAGAATGGCACGATTCAGTGTAGACACTGTGTTTACTTCCCTGATATTGGCATGACCCGTGAAGGGCAAGGATGGCTCTCACATATTCATAACTATTTGGAATTGGGTAATGGAAAGTGACAAGTTTATCTAAATACAAATTCAATGTGGGCTTAATCTCATTTGGCTGCAATAGAAATTTCAGCCAGGAGCAGGTCCGCTCTGAAAGATGCCTTTTTCTAGCACCATGGCTTCTACTCCAATCTATGATTCAAGTATCAAAGAGACAGAAATTAACAACTAACTACATGTATAATAGTACATAGTTATGTTTCCAAAAGAAAATGCCCTAGGTGAAAAAAATGCAGAAACTTGGCAAAAATATAGAGCAGCTAGCATTCCTTAGCCATCGAGAGAAACTTGTGATACACTTGAAAGCCAAATAGAGCCAGTGGTTCATGTGTTGACAAATCAGTGGAGTCCATCCCAGCTTCAGGATGGGCATGAGAACTGAATCCTTTCACAGACCATTTATTCAGGGCCAATTTAGACCCGAGCCAGTATAATTCTATCTCAAAAGATGCCAGTCTTCTGTAACCGTGGCAGAAGTCCCAGTTGAGCAATATCCCATTTCCAACCACAAAACAGCCTGGTTGAGAGAGATGCTTATTAGTTTTGTCCTGAATGCTTACAGCCTTAGCTTTCCTAACTTCTTACCAGCATCTGTTGGTACTTATTATTACCAAGTCTCTCCCTCTTATTAGAGTCTTAAATTGTATGCTTCTGCCTGACTTTATATTAAAACAAAATAGAAACATACGTGTTTTACTGATGAATCAAATGTGGGCTTTTCTTTGTTTTGAGAAGATATGCGATGTGGTGGCCAAGAAGTGGATGATGAATAAGGCAAATATGGGAGCGTGATTACAGGAACAGTCTCTGTCTTCCAAGGAGAGGTGTTGAGCCACTTATACACAGACCATCAGGGTACACAAGATTTATTTATTTATTATTTTAAAACGTAATGTATTGGAGTACAGTTGATTTACAATGTGGTGTTCATTTCTGCTGTACGGCAAAGTGATTCAGTTATACGTATATCTACATTCTTTTTCATATTCTTTTCCATTATGGTTTATCACAGGATATTGGATGTAGTTCCCTGTGCTATACAGGAGGACCTTGTTTTTTTTCCATTCTATATATAATAGTTTGCATCTGCTAACCCAAAACTCCCAACCTGCCCCTCCCCCACCCCATCCCCCTTGGCAACCACAGGTCTGTTCTCTATCTCTGTGAGTCTGTTTCTGTTTTGTAGATAAGTTCATTTGTGTCATATTTTAGATTCCACATATAAGTGATATAATATGGTATTTGTCTTTCTCTTTCTGACTTACATCAGTTAGTATGATAATCTCTAGGTCCATCCATGTTGCTGCAAATGGCATTATCTCATTTTTGTTTATGGCTGAGTAATATTCCATTGTGTATATATACGACATCTTCTTTATCCATTCATCTGTCGATGGACATTTAGGTTGTTTCCATGTCTTGGCTATTGTAAATAGTTCTGCTATGAATGTAGAGGTGCATGTATCTGTTTGAATTATAGCTGTGCCTGGATAATATGCCCAGGAGGTATTGCTGGATCATATGGTAGCTCTATTTTTAGTTTTTGAGGAACCTCCACACTGTTTTCCACAATGGCTGCACCAATTTACATTCCCACCAACAGAGAGTATGCAAGATTTAAATCACAAGCCCTGCTTTCTACTTTTATAAGAAAGATATCATAGCTGTTCACATTTGACTGAGTCCAGTTTTCAGTTTGAATAATGGCAAAAAAAATAAACATACATTTCAGTATCAGGCTATTTACTTGATTCACTTGAGCATCAAATGGTATGATCAACTTACATCTGGACCAAGTCCCCATCGTGTGCTGAAGTTATGTTGGTTAAAGAAGTCTGTACTATGTTCTTATATACATAATGTTTGCTTTGCTTTTGTACATATTATAAAATAAAATGGGTGTATTTTTAGGGCAATAATATATATTTCAAAGACTGAATATTTTTAAAGACATAGATGTATATCTTTTAAAATATTCATTCTTTGACCAAGCGGTTTATTTCCATTCTAAGAATTTATCCTAGGGAAATTATCAGATTTCTCTTACAGGAATATTTGTTGAAGCACGACTTATCAAAGGAAAATTGGAAATAACTTAAGTAACTAATTCTTTGAGTGAGCCTCTTCAAATTGTACATCCCTTTAAGAAATACCTAAGTAGTATTTTGTTGTTCCTGAAATGAGCCATTAAACACATTAAGGCGTCTGGCTATTTCATGCTTCACTAGATTAAGCCAACGGAGGCCCTTTAGCTTCTACAAGTGTAGAAATGGCAGGTAGCTGTTTGAAGGGCAACCAAATTAGAATTGAAAACCCTGTACAGAATTAAGGGGGTGGAGAAAAGCTATGTGGAAAACTCAGTAAAGAAAAAATCTTCATACCAAAATCAGAGAATTATTTGCCAGATGCTGTGTATACCCAATTGAATATACTCAGTTGAAATCGCTAAAAAAAAAAAAAAAATGTATTTTTATTCAAGGCGGTTTGTAAGAATAAGATTTCATTTCAATGGGAAATAGAATGACACACCAAATGGAAATCTTTGGGTTCTTTTCTGATTAACTGCTATTCAGTAGAACATGTACTATTTTGGACAGAGCCATCAACCACAGCAAAGACCTCAAGGTTAGAAGGGTTTGCTTGAATTGTATTCAAGAGGCTTTGTGTCTACATCAGAGAACCCAATTATATGGCTGCTTCTCTTGTCCTGCCATCTGTCACAGAAAGCTTTTCTTTCACATAAATTCTGTTTACTGAAATTACCTTGTAAACGACTTATTTTTCAATGTTATGGGAGAGAGGGATAGATTTCCCTATTCGGGCAAATCATGAAATTCCAGGAAGACTGAGGAACTTTTCCAGGCTGAAGAAGCCTGAAAAAATGTGACAACTGCCATGCTCACTTCTGATCCTTTGATAGAAAAGACATTATTGGTGCAATTGGCAAAATCCTGATGGCACCTGAGGATTTTAAAGAAATAATGAAATGCATCAGTATTAATATTCTGACTTGATGTTGAGTTTTATTTTTCTTTTTGGAACACTGTAGTATTCAGGGCTGTTGGAGCAATCAATGGGTTGGCCCCTAACCCTCATGGTCCTGGGGGAAAAAAAAGTTTTTTGTGTTGTAATTCCACCTTTTTTGTAAAGTTGTGATTGTTTCAAAGAAAAAAGGAAATACTTCTTTATACGTTATGTAAGCTTTTTAACCTCTCATAACTTTGATTTCTTTCTTTGTACAAGGTGAAGAAACAAATAGGATAATGGATGCATATGAAAACACCTTGCAAACTACAAGGCATTATTGAACATATTATCTCTAAACATAATAATAACTATAATCATATACTGCGTTAACAAAACCGTTCATCGTTATTCCTTCAATCTTCTCTTCAACAGTTAGCAAACGTAACTGGTGTCAAGCATTGCTCTGGGTGTGGGAATGGCTTCTCAAACTAGACATACGGGAGCATTAAGTACAGTGAGGGAGAGAGAATAAGTAAATCATTCCTCCTGGAAGGTTATGATAAGGGCAGAGGTCATGTCAACTGCAGATTATGATGGGATGGCCAAGCTGGACCACATCAATCAGAACGTAGTGTCAGGAAAATGGTTACAAAACTGTCACGCTTAAACTGAGTTTTGTAGGATAAGATATCATTCGAAGCGGGGGAGGGATAAATTAGGACTCTGGGATCAACAGATACACAGAACTGTGTATAACAGATAAACAACAAGGGCCTGCTGGAGAGCACAGGGAACTCTAGTATTTTGTAATAACCGATCATGGAAAAGAATCTGAAATATATACACGTATATCTGAACCACCTTGCTCTACACCTGAAAGTAACACATTGTAAATCAGCTATACTTCAATACCAAAAAAATAGATATCATTTGAAGAAGGGGAGAGAGACCGTTTTAGGCAGAGCCAGCAGAACGTATGACGCCTGGGTCATGAGCCATGGTATTGGGGACGCCAAGAAGGACAGCGGGGCTGCAGTGAGCGGTGTTCTGCGGGCAGGGGACGTAAGGGCGGCAGTCGCGTGAAATAGGTGTATCGGGTCTGGCATGAAGGGCCCCAGGATCTCAACTAAAAATACGTGATTTGATAAAAAGAATTGTCATGAACTGATTTTTCAGTAGAACAAGGGCCTTGCAGGGGTGTCCACGACTTATCTGGGTTTCATCAACCTGGAAGGAGAAAATCGGCTGCTGTGCATCCTTATGCCTCTGCATCCGCTTGGGGTACCGGTTCTCTTCACTGTCACGGGGACGGTAAGAGGAGGAGAAGATCTGGATAAGGGAAGAGTTCAGGCCCAGGCATCTTGATGTTCACATCTGTGTGGGATTGCCAAGTGAAGACACCGAGCATTTGCCCACTGTCGTGGACGCGCTGGATTCCCGAGCTGCAGACAGACCACCCCACCCATTAGATTCACTCAGCAGACCCATCTCTCCCGCCCTGGGAAGACACTCGGGAGAGCCTCAGAACTTTCCCAGGCGCCTTTAGTCACAAGCACAGTCTCATTTAGGCTTTAAAAGTGTCTTTGTTATAATACAACCAAAACCCCACACTCTCCTCTATTTACATTTCGCCCCGTCCAGTCCTGGCCTGCTTCCGCTGGGAAGTCGGCAAGGGGCAAAGGCACGTGGCAGCTTCTCCCCTCCCAGGCCCTCCCCTCAGCTTCCGGTTTCCACCTTCCTCTCCTCCAGGATGGGGAATGACACCATTTTACGTAGCGCCTACTTCCACGTGGCGTTGGTTCCCTGCAGGTATGATGGATGCATCCAGAGCTCACCTTGTCTGCTTTTGCTGTCGCCTTGTTTCCTGGCTTTCGCCTCTTTGCCCAGCTGGGTTCTCCAGCTGTTTTTCTTTGGCCCAAGACTCTTTCAGTAATGGCTTGAGACGTCCCCTTCAACCCTGGGTAGCCTGAGGCCCATCCTTGTGGGGCTGGGGGTCTCCTTCCTCCTCCGTGAACCTTCTTGTGAGTGGGGTCCCTTTTTAGCCAACTCCAAGCCAGCCTCTATCTGCAGGGCTCATATGTGGTCCCCTGGAACTCAGACGTTTTCTCTCACCGGGGAAGTATGAGCCAGCCCCATGCAACCCCTTTGCTTTGCTTTTTTTTTTTTTTTGATAAACGTGCCAACATTTATTACATTCTTGAGTGAACAAAACTACCAAATTTGTTTGCTTTAGGCTGAATTATAACTTCTCCAAAAGGCAACACTAGTTTTCTCATGTTAATTGGAAGCTCTACTGGCTGCTTTATATGCTACTGATTACTTTTTTTTTAAACATCTTTATTGGAGTATAATTGCTTTACAATGGTGTGTTAGTTTCTGCTGTGTAACAAAGTGAATCAGCTGTACGTATACCTATATCCCCATATCCCCTCCCTATTTTGAGCCATCAGCTGGCAGCTCCCCTCCCAGCCCCTTGCTTTAGACTTCTTGGGTGTCAGCCCGATGTCAGGTGCCATGACTCTCACACCCCAGGGGCACGTACCAAGCCCCCCAAAATGCTTTCAGAGCCCCTCTCATCTGACAGGAGGTGAGGGAAGCCCACCTACGCTCTCACACAGGTCGGGAGGGAAACGCCTTAGGGCTCCAACAATTGCCTCACTTCTGGTATCTTCCATTTCACCTCCTTTCTATCCAGGAATTGGGTGATGGGCTGGCCGAACAACTTGACAGTCTCTAAGCATTCCTGTTAGCGTGTGCATGCTCTTGGTAACTGTTATTCTCACATGACGCTCAGATTTTAGGGCCTCTGCAAAACCTGGACACATCCTGTTTCAAGTTCACTGACCTGATGATGCCAAGAAAATGCTTGATTCTGAGAAATCACTGTGACATATCTGCAACCCCTAAAGGGCTGGCATTTGTCCAAGAGTCGTAGAAAGACTAATTCCGTTCTTTTTATTATTCTGTCTGCATCTCTGGTTAGCTGCCATCAGGTAAACACCAGTTGTTGACTAGGTTAAGGTGAACTCTGACCAGGTTAGATATACATTTAGCATGGGTAAGTGAAGACATCGAAATAGCATTAAACACACGCTCACACGTCCTTTGGATACTAGGCTCTATACTAGGTTATTTATTTCGCTCCATGTAAAAGCTAAAGGTTTTCTGATCAGTTTCAAGGCTGTGTCTTGTGAGCAGAGCAACATCTCTGCTGGCAGGTGAAGCATTAAAAAGTCTGGACCTCACACCCCGCTTCCCAGCACCTGCCCCGGCGCACAAACCAACGTGCTGTGTTGGTGACACACGCGCACTGACGCAGCAAACTGTGAGCTCAGCTCCACCAGAGAGGATTCTGTGACTTGCTTTTTGTAACGCGGGAGAGGAAGACAAGGATTTTTCTCTCATTATCATTTTGGTTTTATTTTGAATCTGGTTTATACTTTTAGAAAAATTGGACGATAATATCCAGAGCTCCCAAGTAACTTTATCCAGGTCTCCTTGAGGGTATCTAGGATGGACACATCATACTCTTCAATCCTTCAATATTTCAACATGTATTTCCTAAGAACAGGGTATTTTCTTATGTAACCACATATAGTTTTCCAAATCAAAAGCTTTAACCTTGATACAGCACTTTAATCTAATCTACCATATACTGATACATTTCAAACTTGTCAGAGGTCTTAATAATGTTCTTTGCAGCATCTTTTTGTTTTGTTCTGCTTGTCCTTTAGTAAAGAGTCCAATTCTAGATTTAGCCAGAAGGATCCTCTTCATTCCGCCACTTGGGTCCTTCAGACAGGTCTCTACAATTTTTGTTTGTTTTCTGGTTTGAGTACTTTCGTGTCAAAGGAGTTTTTAAAATAGCCTTAATTTTTTAGAGCACTGTTTGATTCACGTCAATATTGAGTGAAGGACGCAGAGATTTCCCGTATAACCCCTGCCCCAGATAGGCATGGCCTCCGCCGTTTAATAACATATATCCACCATTATGTTGTCATGCAGTGTAGTTTCACTGCCCTAAAAATCCTCTGCGCTCTTCCTACTCATCCCACTCTCCCCGCAATCCCTGGCAACCACCTATCCTTTTCGCTGTCTCCACGGTTTTGCCTTTTCCAAAATGTCATATACTTGGAATGATGCGGTATGTAGCCTTTTCAGACTGGCTTCTCTTACTTGGTAATATGCATTTAAGGTTCTTCCATATCTTTTCATGGCTGATAGCTCACTTCTCTTTAGCACAGAATATTATTCCAGTGTCTGGATATAGCCCAGCTTATTCATCCATTCACCTACTGGGGGACATCTTGCTTGCTTCCAAGGTTTGGTGATTATGAATAAAGCTATGTGCAGGGTTTTTGTGTGTGGATGTGTGTGTGGACGTAAGTTTTCAACTCCTTTGGGTGCATACCAAGGAGCTTGGTTGCTAGATCATATGTTAAGAGTATGTTTAGTTTTGTAGGAAACCATCGAACTGTCTTCCAGAGTGTCTGCACCATTCTGCATTCCTACCAGCAATGAATGAGAGTTCCTGTTGCTCCACGTCCTTGCTAGCATTTGGTGCTGTCAGTGTTCTGGATTTTGGCCACTCTAACAGGTGGGTAGTTGCATCTCATTGTTGTTTTAACTTGCATTTCCCTGAGGAGCGTCTCTTATTCACTCACGTCGCTCTAGCTCTCGCCCTGTTTCTTGTTATCATCCCATGGCCTTTGCTTTTGCAGACCCCTTGGCAGGGGCTCAATCCTCCCTTTCTTCACTTTCTGCTCAGATGATGCTTTGTCAGAGAGTCATTTCCTGGGCATTTATAAAAATACCATCCTTATCTCCATCATTCCCAACCCTCCTCCCCCTACTTAATAGTGTTTATCCCTTTCTGACGTGACACACACTTATTTTTTATTCATCCTCTGGCTCCACATAACTAAAATGCATTTCCCTGAGAGGAGGGAGCTTTTTCTATTTTGTTCACTGTTTTAACAACAACACCTACAATAGATCCTGCCACATAGAGATCCTCTCAATAATTTTTTTGTCAAATAAGTGAATCTATCTTAATCCTTTGCTCTGTTCAGATTAATTTGTTTGTCAATATACTCATTTATTAATTCCCCAAATCTATTGATTTTCTTCAATCTTCCAGGTGCAGGAGATAGAGTAATAAATAAGGTTCATGATCCCCAGCTTCTTCCTTCATCCCTCCCTGAGTTTCGCAGTAACTGCCTTGTTGCTAAATTCAATGAATTCTTTTCCATCCTCTGTGAAGCATCCGGCACTTTACCATCTCCTTCTTTTGAAAATATATTTTCTTTTGACTTTACTCATTCTTTAACTTTCCTTTTACATCTCTGGTCACTTCTCAGCCTTCTTTGCTGTTTCCTTACTTCTACCTCATCCCTGTAGTTGACGTTCCTTGGGACTTGGCTCAAAGCCTCCTGTTCTCCTTCCGGATACTTCACCTAGTCAATCATATACATTCTCATTTTTTAAAATATGATTTATATGTTGATGGCATCAAAATTTCTGGATCCAGCTCAAATCTCTATTTATTCTCTTATCTATCTCCAGTTTCCAGAGAAAGTCCAACACATGGTAGGCTCTTAAAAAGATTTGTGGAATTGTTTGTTAAATTATTCTCTCCCCTAAGCTTCAGGAGCAAATATCCTCTGAGCATCTCTGCTTGAATATCCCATAAATACTTTAAAATCCACAAGCTCCACAGAAAAACCCAACCCCTCCTTCACCAAACTCCCATCTTTCTTTTTTGCTTCCTCATTGAGTGGGGCTGCCATCAACATGGTTGTCCACACTAGACTTCCATTTCTCCTTTTCCTCAGCCCTCTATATCCAGCTGGGCACCAAGTCCTCTTGTTTTATCATTTAATTGCCTTTCAATTAACATGAAGCAGAAATGTCAGCTTCATCTTCAATCTTCAATGAAACTAGGGGATCCTTAAACAACCCCCCAACCAAAAAAAAAAAAAAAAAAAGGCAGAGTGTCACCCAAGAGATTTCAGGAGGAGCTTGCAAACTATATGCTCTATATATACATACTGAAAAGCCCAAAACCCTTATTTGCAGCTCAGAAGAGTGGGTGCAAAAGCAGATGTGGGAGCTTCGATGGATCAGATGTAGGTTAAAGAAGCAGAGAAGTTGGCGGGCCAAGCAGGAGCTCTACATGTCCAGTACTTTCTCTTTCTCTCTCTCATATATATATATACACGCACACACACATATATATGTCCTTTTTTTTGGCTTAAAACAATGCACGTTTATTCTTTTATAGTTCTGGAGGTTGGAAGTACAAAATGAGTTTTATAAGTCTAAAATCAAAGCATTGGCAGGGCTGTGTTCCTTCTTTTTTTTTTTTTTAATTTTATTGGAGTATAGTTGCTTTACAATATTGTGTTAGTGTATACTGTATAGAGTCAATCAGCTATATATCTTTTTATATATTATATATAAATATATATATATCATAGTATTACACACACTATTATATACTCTTTATATATATATTTATTCTCTCTCTCTACACACACACACACACACACACACACAGACATCCATATCCACACATATGCGTGCATGTGTGTGTATTTGT
This sequence comes from Neophocaena asiaeorientalis asiaeorientalis, assembly GCF_003031525.2. Taxonomy (NCBI): domain Eukaryota; kingdom Metazoa; phylum Chordata; class Mammalia; order Artiodactyla; family Phocoenidae; genus Neophocaena; species Neophocaena asiaeorientalis. The sequence goes on from NW_020174048.1 coordinate 2,990,113, forward strand.
GTGTGTATGTTCAGATCACTACCACCCAGATCAAGATACACACCATTTCCAGCACCCAGACGATTCCCCGGCACTCCTTCCTAGTGAACATCTGAACCCTGAAGGCAATCACTGTTCTCATTTCTATATATTGGTTTGGCCCGATCTTCATCCATACTATAAAACGGAATTGTATAGTATATTCTCTCTTCTTTTAAAAGATGAAAAAAAATTTAATGAATTGTTTTAATTAAAAGAGAAACTTATAAAATATACACACGTTCCAGGGACAAGGACAGTGGTACATAATTCTGTTGCCCTTAGGAAAACACATCTTCACTCCTGGAGAGCACTGTGGCAAATTCAGAAATGCATAAAGTCAGGACCAGGAGTATATTCTCTTTTACGTCTAGGTTTTTCTCATCCTTATTTCTGTGAGATTCTTCTGTGTTGCATGTAGGAATCATTATTTCCTTTTCCTTTTCATTGCTGGGTTGAATTCCATTGTATAAACATCCCATACTGTTTTATCCATTCACCTGTGGATTCACACCTAGGTTGTTTCCAGTTTGAGACTATAAGTAAAGATGCTATGACATTTGTGTACAGTCTTTTGATAGCCATGTGAACTCATTTTTCTCACTTGGTTGGTATTTACAGGTGGACTTTGTCTCTGGGGTGAGAGAGAGTAGAGACTTTGGCACTACAAGCCACCCTAGGACTGCAAATTGCTATTGTGTAAAGCGGTAGGGTAGGGAGGGTTGTTAAAATTACCTTTATGTCCAACCCTGAGTGAAAAGGAAAACTGCCGCAGTCCCGGTCTTCTAGCTTTAACGTAGCTTTTGGAAAATCAGACTTCTAATCCACTATGTTTACAAATGGATATTGCTTGTATATGCAGCCTACTGATTTTATATATTAATTTTTCAACCAGCCAGGTTATTAAATTTTCTTATCTTATAAGTTCATCTAATACATTCAGTTCATTCCCTTGGATTTCCCTTTATTATTTGCAAACAATATTGTGTACTCCTGCTTTAGAATTTTATGTACTTTCATTCCCTTGAATAAATTACTTTAGTTGCTCCAAACAACTATAAGGAACAATAGCAGTATTGGGGGTTCTTTATTTCTTTCTGACTTTAATAAAAATCTTCTTGTCTTTTACCATTAATCATTATGCTGGGTTTTAAGATACACACTTGTAAATTCTTAATTTATTAGTAACTTTTATCAGCAATGGTGTAGAATTTTATTAATTAGATATCAGCCTCAATCGAGATTTGTTTTTTCTGCTTTCATACATTATTATGTTATAATGTATTCATTTATTTCTAAGGGGAAGCTATTTGAGTATTTTCTCAAAAAATTTCTTCTGTAATTTCCTTTTTAGATTTTAAATGTTTTCTGAAGTCAACTTGTAGACATTTCATTTTTCCTACATAATCACCATTTCATCCAATTTTCAAATTATTAGCTTAGAGTTTGGCCGTGTAACCACATATAACTATTTTCTTTTATTTTGTATCCTTTACTGTTATTTTATTTTGTCTCTTCTATCTTGATTAAGCTAATTACTTCCTGGTTGCTATGCAAATGGCCAGTTCTTGAATTTGTGTATGAGTTACAATGTTTCCGGATTGATAATTAATTGAAGCTTTTAAACTTATCTGTTTGTCTTGCTTTCTATAGAATTATTTTAACTGTTTGCGTAAGTTGAGTTTTTCTTCTGTTTTCATTCCAAATTTGTTTAATTCCTCATGTGTTTTCTGATATTTGCCCTTAAATCTCGTATTCCACTTTATCTGTGAAATCCCTTGGGGTCTGTTTTAGGTTACATTTCTCCAAAGAGGAGTGGCATTTGTTTTTCTAGGCTCCTGGAATCACTACCATCCTGAGACTCCTTTAGGTTAAATTATTTGCTTAGGTTTTTTACAGCCTTGTAGGTAGTGTGAATTCGTGTTGAAAACTGGCTGAGGAACTGGGTGTGGTTATACATTCTCAGAGGATTTCCTTTTCCTTCCACTTAGAGTGACTCTACATCCCCAGCCTGTTGTTACAGCATAATTATAAACAGTGATCTTTCCTCCCAAAAGTGCCCCAGTTTTGGAGACAAATTATGTGATGACTCGATGCTGAAGCCGTGCCAGGTAAGTTTCCTTTCCTGTCCCCTTTGGGGTGGCAGATTTATTTCTTGTTTTCTTTCATAGGAAGGGTGCTAACACTTTGGGGCCAGCTCTATTCAGGGGATTCATGCTAGACTTCTAATCTAGGGTGGCCCAAATCTACATCTGTCTCCTTTCTCGCTTGCCCTATGCAGCCAACAAAATAAAATCTCTCATGTATCAGAGTCCATGACACAACCCTTGGAAGAGACGTTTGCTTGGAAAACAGTCTGCAATATGAACAATAGTGGTGACCGTGGATTCATGCTGGCTCTAGACTTTATCCTCTGTCGAGCATCAATCATCATAAAGTAGCTCTTTCTGTCTTTCAATATTTTTGCCTTGAATTCAAATACAATTTCATGATCCCTGAGTTCTTTTTGTGTACGTTTATCAGTGATTCTTCTCCTTTTCTTTATGTCCAACAAGTCTTTGTAAGGTTGTTCTAGATGCATCACTTTGTGTACACAGATGCGGGTTCTATTTTTGATCAAACCAGAAAGATTTTCCTTTAATTAGTTTTTCTTACAATTGTTGATTTGACAAGAAGTTTGATCTCAGTTTTGCCATATTTCTTATATTTTCTTTTCCATTTTCTTTTGAATGACTTTTCTATTTTTTTCTCTTTTACTTCATGGTCTTTGTGTTTTTAATTTGGGGTGTGTGTGTGTGTGTGTGTGTGTGTGTGTGTGTGTGTGTGTTCCCTCTGAGTGTTTAGAAGGATTAGAGTCTGCATTTTTTTTCATATGGAAAATTCCTTTTTAAGTGTTAATAACATGTTCACAATGCTCTAAAAAAACTTAGGCAGGGGATACTGGTGAACAATGATAAGAAAAAAAGTTATATTTATATCTGGTTTCCTTTAATTTCCAGCTGAGGAAATGAAAACATTATAAATTATTCTCCTTTCTCTTTTCCCTTCATCTTCCCTACATCACTAATATAATTATGTTGCCATAATTTGTTTTTCCAAAGGACTTATTTATGCTCTTAAACTTCTACTAATTATGTTATCAGCTTTAGGTAATTCTTTTGATTCCCCACCATGAAAGACGTTGGACTCTTAGAACACGACTCCCCTCCTCTCCTTTCCCCCCTTTCCGTCTCCAGATTGGGTTGATGTGATGTCACGTGATTTATGTCATTTACTTCCTGCCCCAAACCTTTAGTTCAGGACTGAGATGGATTCAGTGCCTACCATTAATCTTTAACTCCAACATCTTCTTTCATCTCATCTCTTAGATGGATTTGTTATCAAATAAAGATTTTTTATCTTCTTTCAAGAAGAATCCATAGTCCCTAAAAGCATGAATGTTTGAAAGTGTCCTTTCTTACTTGTTGACACTTCAGCCCTCTTGCAGACACTATACATTGACTGAGTAAAGTATTTCCAAACTCTTCTCCTCTGCCTTCCTCCCTTGCAGCTAGATGTGGCCTGAGAGACCTTTCTGAACCAGAGTGGTAAGCATCACACTCCTGGGAATCTCCCCTGTGGTGTTGGTTCAGTGAATAAAAGACAGAGTGAGCTTGACTGGGCCTTGCCCTTTCATCTTGTCTTGGACACAGAGGCAGTGCCTACAGGTAGAGGCAGACTCTTTCAGTCAACAATCGGCAAATGTGTCTGATGCCCAGATTGTCTCTCTGGAATACCAGTCCCAGCTTCTTCTATTTATAAAGGTTACAAGGCTAAAACCATGTTTTCCAGAATCCCTTGCAGCTAATTCTTGCATGTATAATACACGTGCATCCACCAGCTAGATGTATTTAAGTGATTACACTAACCCTGAATTAGGAAATACTGAAAGTTAGCATTATTAGAACCAACAAACCATATATATCCAAAAATGGCCATTTGAATGCAACTAGTATTAAATCTTAGGAAAATATATACAGCTTTAAAATGTTTCAGCAATCAGAATTACCTTTTAAAAGCATTATCCATCCATTTATTTTTAAATGAATAGAAATTAATTTTATTTACTATTTCTAAAAGGTGGGACTTCCCTGGTGGCACAGTGGTTAAGAATCCGCCTGCCAATGCAGGGGACCTGGGTTTGAGCCCTGGTCTGGGAAGATCCCACATGCCGCAGAGTAACTAAGCCCGTGTACCACGACTACTGAGCCTGCGCTCTAGAGCCCGTGAGCCACAACTCCTGAGCCCCCGTGCTGCAACTACTGAAGTCCGTGCACCCGTGCTCTGCAACAAGAGAAGCCACCGCAGTGAGAAGCCCACGCACTGCAAGGAGGAGTAGCCCTTGCCCGATGCAACTAGAGAAAGCCCACGTGCAGTAATGAAGACCCAATGTGGCCAAAAGACAAAAAAGTTCTAGAAGGGGAAAAGATACAATGTACAAAAAAGGAGTTTTGATTTCCTATTGATTTTACGTGGATACAAAAAAACTAGACACTATTGTGTGGGAAAAAAAGAGTTCTTTTTAAAATAATGGGTGGAAAACATCTCAAAACAATACAATTTTCAGTAATACTAGCTCTAAACTCAAGAAGAATGGGGGGCAAACATAAGGCAGTTGCTTTTTCACATAGGCCTTAGCAATATTTAAACCACACAAAAGAGCTCACAGAGAAAAGCAGAGTGTGGCCAAAATTTTCAGTAATATGGCGAACGTGCATAGCAGCTCTTTATCAAGTGACTTTATGATGTATTTAAATAACAGAAAGACAAAAATAATTTTAATTAAAACATTTTAACTTGTCCAAAATAGGTATTATTTTAGATATTATATAGATATTATTAATTCCACAAATATTGGCTGAGCGGCTAATATGTTCCCAACAGTTTTCTAGGCACTGACAATACGGTGGTGAACAAGACAGACAAAGTGTTTCCTCAAAATCTTACATTGCCTTAGAAGGAGGTCTGAGCCTGTGCTCACTGACGGGGAAGTGAGGGGTGTCCCCGCCCCTCCCCCAAGGGTCACTTACAGCTCACGCAGCACCTACTACCCCAGAAGCAGATCATTCAGAGTCTCCGCCTCAGTTCCTGCATGATTTTCCTCAGTCTTAACAATAATAAATAAATATTGTGCAAACCAACCAAACAACAGATCTCCCCTGGACCCTCTTTTTATTATGCTGCTTTTTGCATGATTTACCCTGGTGGTAAATCATTATTATGTGACTATCACGTTTGCTCACATAAAGAGCAGAAGATTCTGATATAAATCAAGCCTTCTTATTGTGGATATGTACTAGAAATGATGATGATTTTTATGCAGTGAAAAGACTCTCAAGCCCAAATGAATTACAGGGCTCATTTGTAGCATTTCTCAAATCAATTAACTTCTGTTGAATTATCACCTTGACGTTTTCTTTGAAGTATTTGGTAGCAGGGATTATCTGTACTTGTAAACTGTCTTTGAATCAGTTAATTTTTTTAATTTTAAAAAAATTTTACATGAAATATCTTTATTTTGCCTGAATTAAAATTTTTTTTTAAAATTTTTATACAATTTTTAAAGGTTACTTTCCATTTACAGTTACTACAAAACATTGGCTATATTCCCTGTGTTGTACAATACATCCTTGAGCCTGTCTTTCACCCGATAGTTTATGCCTTCCCCCCACCCACTACTTTGTTCTCAATATTTCTTAGTCTGCTTCTTTTTTGTTATATTCACTGGCTTGTTATCTTTTTCAGATTCCTCATATAAGTGATACCATACAGTATTTATCTTTCTCTGTCTGACTTATTTCACTTAGCATAATGCCCCCCAAATCCATCCATGTTGTTGCAAATGGCAAAATTTCATTCTTTTTTATGACTGAGTAGTATTCCATTGTGTTTGTGGTGTGTGTGTGTGTGTGTGTGTGTGTGTGTGTGTGTGTGTATACCACATCTTCTTTATCCACTCATCTGTTGAGGGATACTCAGGCTGCTTCCATATCTTGGCAATTGTAAATAATGCTGCTATGAACTGTGGGGCACATGTATCTTTTTGATTAGTGTTTTTGTTTTTTCAGATCTATACCCAGGAGTGGAACTGCTGGACCATGTGGCAGTTCTAGTTTTAGTTTTTGGAGGAACCTCCATACTGTTCTCCATAGTGGCTGTATCAATTTACGTTCCCACCAACAGTGCACAAGGGTTTCCTTTTTTCCACATCCTTGCCAACGTTTGTTATTTGTTTTCTTTTTGATGATAGCCATCCTGACAGGTGTGAGATGATATCTCATTGTGGTTTTGATTTGCAGTTCCCTGATGACTGGCGTTGAATCAGTTTATTGAAAGGTGTGGTGAGTACCAAGAAACACCTGGTCAGCAACTCGCAAGTCCAGCAGGGTTGTGTTGGTAAACACACTGGGAAAGATCCAGAAGGGCATATTCACCTTGGCTCTACTCAGGGACCCAGAAGGCAAGATAGAAAATTCAATAAACTTGCATGACTGTAAATTATTTAGAACAAATTGTAAAAAATTGTTAAATTTCCATCTTACAACCTTTAACAAGACAGGCATTTGAAATATTAACTACAAAATAATTTTTTAAAAGATAAAAAGAAAAAGACAAAAAAAGAAACACTTTAAACATTAGCATGTACCTATTACTAGATAAGGTACTTCTAGTTTCCTGTTCACTTGAATTAGAACAAAGATTTTAAAGTTTACAGAAAACATTCGCACATCAAAGTCCAGCTACTGCAATATAATCAGCTCCTTTTTATACAGAGACTAATAAAGCTTTTGCTACATTGGCTGTACTTGCTGTCTTATGTGAAACGCTGTAGTTCAGCCCGCTGTACAAACTGCAGGGGGAGAAATGGGGATTTTATTGTAATCTGTACTGTCTATAGCTATTAGAATTTTTGTAAACCTAGATCCAGGATTTAGCATATATTTCCTCATCTTAAAATTTAAAAAACATAACAAGCGAAAAGAAATGTAAATTTGATTTATTGTGTCAAAGACAATTATTCTTTTATGTTTATAATGTATTCAAATTCTGCACGGAGAGGAAACTAATTTTAGCTAAATTCTTAAAGAAAAGGCACAGGCATAACTTCTGAAATTAGTAAAGATCCTACAATATACCACTTCCCTCTTTTATCAAGTCAACTATACTTATTTGGGTATTAATACCAAATATGTTCTTAGTCAATATTTGAACACTCTTCCCATTTTTTATGGTTTTACTCTTTTGTTCTGTTTATAGTTTTGTCTGAATTAACAGAAAAACATGTCAGTCCTCTTACACTGTTGGTAGGAATATAAATTGGTGCAGCTACTGTGGAAAACAGTAAGGAGGTTCCTCAAAAAACTAAAAATAAGACTACCATATGATCCAGCAATCCCACTTCTGGGTACATAACCGAAGGAAACAAAAATCACTATCTCGAAGCTATATCTGCACCTCTATGTTCATTGCAGCATTATTTACAATAGCCAAGACATGGAAACAACCTAAGTAGGACTTGCCTGGTTGTTTAAGGGTATGCATAGGTGATCAAAATCAGTAAAAGCAAATTACTAACATATATCAATTAGGCTACAACACTTCTGCTTAAAGAGTATGTTTATTCTGTCTTTACTGGGCAATTTCTTCTGCCTAGTACAGTGGGAAAATTATATATGAGAACCTGCAAGTCCCTCAGGGCACAAGGAAGGATCAGGCAATGACTACCACAGGGTAGTTACTACGAAATGCTATCCTTACTCAGCTTACCCTGACAACCAAACAGATGTGGTCATAGGAAGTACAATAAAGTTCAATGTGTTACTGATAAAAAGAAATCCCATGTACAGCAATCCCTGCTAACCACAGGGGAAAAATGTACCACCTTTACAGAACCGTCTCCTTATTTATCAGAAGTATCGTCCACCCTGTCAGGAAAATTCACTCTTCAACCTGGAATGTACTGATGTGAACAGAGAGGATGCAAAAGCAATGCCCCCATCAGAAATATAAAGAAGTAAAAATAAGCAATAGAAACAATGAATGAGTCCTTGTCTTTGCTCCAAGACATCCCTTTCTCTTTCCTTCACCTTTCCCATCACCTAAGTAAATGTTAGCTGTGGGCAAGGCAAACCTAGTAGATTTGAGTTAATGGCTTGAGGGAAGCATGAGATTCTATCAACCACAAAATGTCATTCCATTGGCATGCTACAATGTAATTGTAGTCATTAGGGGAATAATGATGATGATGTTATTAATGTAGTATCTCTAAGAGGCAAATAAATTACCCAAGACAGAATTATATGGGATGTTTTGTAGCTAATTGCCATATGAGGGCCCTGGATATCTAGAAAAAAGGATAGTTCCAAAAGTGGAGATATCAAGAGATGAAGACTAATTTCCTCTGTTTCACACATATCTTTCAAGCTCCAGGGATTGGGCTTTGCTCTGGGCACACAGGGGTGATTAAAGCAAAATCGTTGTTTTTAAAGAACTCAATCTAGTGAATGGTGCTAATATCCCCAAAGATAGTATAAAATTCTAAACAGAAGTGTGTACCACTTACGATGAGGACGGGTTTCAGTTCATATGAATGTTGGCACCAGGCCTGAGTCTTGAAGGATGAGTTAAGCATTTAGCAAGAAGACAGGAAGTAAAGGACTTTCTCAAGAGAAGAAATCATTTACAATGTGATGGAGAGAAAATAGAAAGGTCAGAGAAACACAAACTCCTCAGCACACCTGAAGCTTAACAAAACATACAAAGTTAGGGATAGAGAGACAGGCTAGGGCTGGTTCATTAAGGGTGTGTGTGTGTGTGTGTGTGTGTGTGTGTGTGTGTGATGTGTGTGTGTGTGTGTGTGTGCGTGCTAGTAGAAGCAGTGGGTAGATTAGCTCTAAAAAGCAAAAGAGATCCATTGGATTAATTTCTAGAGAGAGGCATTATAACCTTACTATAAAAAGTCATTTTATCAGGAATGATATAAACTTTTATCAGATTTTCAGCCTCAATCAAGATGTTGCTTTTTCTCCTTTGATATATTAATCTGTTATCATGTATTCATTTATTTCTCAGGGGAAGGTATTTGCCTATTTTCTTAAAATTTTTCTTTGGTAACTTCTCTTTTAGATCTTAAATATTTTCTGAGGTCAACTTTAAATCTTTCATTTTTCCTAGATAATCATCATTTCATCCAATGTTCAAATGACGAGCTTAGAGCTGAGCAGTAGCCTGAGTGCTTAAGATCTGCAGAATTGTTTCTGTTGCTGTTTGGGTGGGAGGCCGACTTAAACATGTCATTCTATAGACAGCCGTCAATGGGAAGGAAGAGGTTAAAGGTGAAGGGGAAAGAGGCATGTTAAGGGTCAAGGACTCATAAAAAATGGGAGGCAGTGGCGTCTGGGGAGCTGCTGGAAGGTTCCTCTCTCTCTGGCTTGTATCTGATGCTCTTACTTCTCGTTTCACAAGGAAAAGAGAAACAAATGGCAGAGACCTCGGTCCCACATCACCTCTCTCAGCGCCCAGCACCAGTGTGCATGCTTCTGTGTCTTCTCGTTGACAAGGGTGAACTGACTGCAGCCCCGGCTAAGGTCCCCCTCCACTCTTCAAAGACTTCACACCAGCTACCCTTGCCTTCTCTTCGGCTTCATCCATTTTCCCTTTTTATGCCTTCCGCCCATTAGCGCACATATGTGCTTTTAATTCTCTTAACGGGACAAAAAGACAAAACCAAAACCCCAAACTCGCTTTGTCTCGTTTCCACCCCCAAGTTTTCTGTTTCTCTTCTCAGCAAAACCTCCTGGAGACATTTGCCCTCACTCTCTCCGGGAATGTATTTATAAACTGTATTTGTTTGCTTACTTTGATTTTTTAATTAGGGTGCTGAGATGTGAAAGAAAGTCATCTTATAGATGCCGGTTGACATTTTCCAACGTGCGGATAAACATGATTGCTCTTCCTGAAAACGAACGTGATGGAGAAGGCGGTAACGAGGAACACCTGCTCTCTGTCAATCCAGGAGTCAGCGTGGTGGACCTGATCTGTTTAAGCAAGTGGCTCCCGCTGAGAACTGGGGCATCCCTAGCGGGCTGGGAACAGCTTCCCGCCCGTCTGACTGAGCAGAGGGCAGCCCCAGCTCCTTTGTTGCGGCTGAGTCTCCAACTGGATTGCAGACCCTCAGGGCAGGGATCAGTGCTGGGCGCCTTTGTATACAGAGAAGTAGCAGGGCTCAACTGCAGCTCTTACAGTGTCTGTTAGTTTGTTTTCTGGTCTTCGGAAAGGCTTGTTTGCCTTTCTCTTTTAACTTGATGTTATGGTTTTATTTACAATTTGATTTTGAATTAGCAAGTCTTTGTTTCCTCTGATGCTTTCTTGCCCTTAGCATTTTCACTGTGGTTCAAATTTGACTTGCTTAAATCAGTTTTCATTCTGTGGCTAAGAGAAGTTATTGGCATAGTACATTGTTCTGGTACTTCTTGTAATTTTCTTTCTTCTTGTTGCAAACAAGTAACTAGGATTTGTGATTATTTTATAAATCCCTCCTCCTCCCAAGATTTTGGCTGGCACGAAAGCAAAGGCAGTCTGTCTACTGTAAAACGCTGAACCCATTGGGGAGATGACCCTGACTTTTCTGGAGGGTCCCAGGAAGAGGGAAGCTTTGAGAGAGAGGAGATGGGGTGGGCGAATCCCAGAACACCCGGAAGGGGTGTGAGATCTATGGGTCCTGAGAGCAGGGTCTCCTGGCCAGGGTCTCTGCTGCCTCCACGCCTCCTGGGTTGCCATACGGGAGCCCCTGCAGGTGGCAAGACTAACGTGGAAATCACGTCTGTGTTCCTAGGGCTATGGGGTTGTAGGTCCCCAGAGCCCCCTGGCATATCCACTGGGCTCATGGGGGCCAGGGCCATATGTGTGTTGCCATGACTGTGTCGGCTGTTGAGTAGAAAGGCGTCCCCATCGCCTCGATGCTTAACAAGACTGCATATACACACTGCTTCAGAGCCTGAAAATAAATGAAGCTGAACTTTCTATTTTCTGCTTGGAATGCAATATTTTCATATACAATTGATCCTTGAACAAGGTGGGGGTCAGGGGTGCTGCACCTCCCCACCAGGGAAAATCTAGTATAATTTATGGTCAGCCCTCCCTATTCGAGGTTCCTCCAAGCCCACCAGTCCACATCCATCGGGGATTCAACCAACCGTGGATTGTGTAGGTCTGAAGTATTGACTGAGGAGAAAAAAATCTGTGTATAAGTGGACCCTCGAAGTTCAAACCTGTGTTGTTCAAGGGTCAACTGTATACACACACACACATATATACAAGTATATGGAGCACAGGTGATTTTCATCATCAATCTTGATTTGAGTATTTTTTAACTGTTAAAATGATCATTGCAATCACATTACAAAGAGACGTCTACTCTTTCTAAGCGGTAACCACTCTTAAAATAGCGTGAATCTTCTAAACTTATTTATTTGCATGAGAACACATATACACTTATTAATGAGCTCATTCTACGTTTAGTTAATGCTCCTTGGCTATATTTGATGACAGCCCACCAGACTGATTCTAATTGATTAGCTGCCCATTATTCTTGTGTAAAATGATTGTTCTATAATTTATAGTTCCACATCCTTATTGATGGGCATATAGTTGTTTCTTTTGTGTTTTACTTTTAAAAACATCCTTGAAGATATTTTTGTGTGCACCTCTATGAGCAGATAAATCTAGAAGTTGAATTCCTGGCTCTAAAGATACATACTTTTTTAAAAAATGTGGTTGCTTTTGCCAAATCAACCTCCACAAAGTTAGCACAATTTATACTCCCATACAAAAAAATATTAAAAGCACACAGGTGGTGTGAATTCAGGCCCCATAGAAACAGGACGGACAGCCTGTGGTTACAGATGCATTTGGGGGGAAATATTTGGTGTGTGCTCTTTCCAAGGCATGGTGCTGTCTCACATTTCTGCATACTTGGTTTTGAAAAGTTTAAAAATTGAGAACTTTTAGTGTTTACTTGGTGCTTAGCCATGCATTAAAAAAAAAAATGCCTGAAAGTATTATCCAGCATTTTATAAAGGTAATGTTGTATGGCTTTTCTGATTGGCCATATTGCCACATCTGGAAAGCCTGTCTTTTTACATTGTTTCTGATCTTACTATACACAAGTTGTAAATTTTTATGGAGTCAAATTTGTTGGTCTTTCATTTGATGGCAAAGGTTACAACTGGTGGCATTTCTATTGACCAATGTGATACTTTTAATAGAATTAAACAGAATTAGACAGGAGTCATGGGACCCTTGTCTTTGTGACTTTGGGTTTTTTGTCACTGTTGCACTTACCTAAAATTATAGAATAATGTGCATTTTTGACCTCAGAAAACACCTAAACACCTAAATGTGCATGTGTGTATAACTTTCTAGTTGGACGGAAACATAAGACAGTGTAAAAGTAACTTTATTAAAATGGCATCAATCTATGCTTGGCTCTAATTTCTTCTTGGTTCCAGTGCATGGCAGTTTACATCTCCAGAGTTTTGTTTTTACAAGTAAAACAAACGGCTACCAATTAGACAAATGCCATCCTGGACTTTTGACTACTGAAAACTCAATTCCTCATCTATTTAAATTTGTATTAAAAAATCTCTGAAGTATTATTATGCTTCATTTTAGATGTACAGAAATGTAGTATCAACACATCCGAAATGTAAGACTAAATTGATCTAGAATTTTCTATGTCTGGGAAAACATGACGTTAATGTAACAAATTTAAAAGTGGGAAATCAGTAAAGCGATTGGGTTAGCGCTTATCACAATGCCAAGCAATTAACTCTATCATATTTTTAAAGCCAGACCTGCCATTGATCTGTTGAAGTGACCAAGTTGGTGGTAATCAGCATGTTAAATCAAAACCCTTCATTACATGACTGAAGCTTTATGAATACCTTCAAACCGGAAGTTAGGTTTTCACATTGCTAAATCAATTAACTGGTTGAGTGAAGAAAAGAGTCATAGGAAAAAATATGGTGATGTCATAAAAATCAAACAAGAATGTGATGGACCAAAGTTTTTACCATCTGGAAAGGTGAGTAATAAAACACTAAAGGTAAACAAGACCTCTAAACTAAAAGACAAATAATTTTCTATAATTATAACCTCTTCACTCAAGATACCTTACCACTGACAAGCTGCAATTCAATCCTCTACCCTTTGGCTGATGGCTTGGACTTGAATTTACTTTAGAAATAAGCTCCATAAGATGAAAGCATTGGAAATGATGTCCTTACATAAAATCCCTCAGAAGTGGAATTACAGATCGGACAATTATTAAGCCAGGAATTTTTACTAATAAATTTGTTAATAAAAATGCTACTTTGTAAGATAAATTGAATTTAACAGAAGAAAAAAAAGTGAAAATAAGGACATTTTTGAATTTCAGATAATTGTTCCTTTACCACAAGAGATATGGATTTATAATCAATCCTATTAAGGATAAGCAAAAAAGTATTACAAAAGTATTTAAGAATTTGGAGTCCTTCTCTTGGCTTTTTTAAAACTATGCTTCAATATCAGACAGTATTCATTTCCTTGTAGAAACTAACATACTTACATTTCTTTCTCTATAAAGTTCCATGAAGCTATAATTACTTTCATAAATTTACTGCTTTATTAAGGTTTGTAACCATTTTTTAAGAAATTCAAAACCACAGTTCTCACAGGTATTGTCTTATTCTTATGTATAAATGTTGTGCTCACCAGTATTCTTTTTCCAAAGCTTCTCTAATTCTGAATTATATCACTATACTTATCTTTATCTATCCATATATCCATCCATCCATCCATCCATCTATCATCTACTATCATCTATCTATCTATCTATCTATCTATCTATCTATCTATCTATCTGTCATCTAGAAACGTAGTTTTCATCTTCATCTGGTGTGTTTGCATTTGTTAGTTTCTCCAGAACTGTCTCTAATTACTACAAAAACTATATACTTCATGATTGGTTACTTTTTCTTCCTCATGTTATCTGCCTTTATTGTTTCATTAGGTGTTACAAATTCTAAAATAGAGTGTCAAAAATCTCACATATGTTTTTCAGCATAGCTTTTTCTTGGAGTCCTCTGTTCTCTGGTCTCCTATGTTTCTCTCCTGTGTCTACCACCTGTCTCTTATTGTCTTATGTTCCTTCATCATTACTCTAAGAGGGATTACTATTGCTTGGATCCAATTATTGATTCCATTTTGGGGAATGATCCCTTATTTTCAAAGAGCACATTCTAAAGTGAAGGTCAGTAGGAATAAATGAGTCCTTGTAATCCAAAAATTCCTTTATTTTACTGAAAGTCTTTCTGCAACAAAATTCTAAGTTAAAATGTTTTATTATGCACAATTCTGAAGGTATTAATCCTTTAACTGGAAGTTTTTGTTGTTATTAATGGGAAAAATCTGATCCTTTTCTGATTCTCATCCCTTTGTGGTGATTTTTATTCTGGAAATTTTAGGAACTTGTCTTTAAACTTTCTGTTTTCTGTTATTGCACTGATATAATTATTGTATTCTTTTCTCATTCATTTTGTTGGACATTTGTTAGTCTTCTTTGATTTGATTTGCAGACTCCTGACCTTTGGCTCTGGGAAACTATTTTGTGTTGTTTTAACCATTTTAACATTCTATTTTCATTCCTGTTCTATTTGCCCTTTCTTCCCGGTATTTCCATTTGCTGAAAAAAGTTGTGTTTCAGTTTCTTAGAATAATCTTCCAGTTTGCTTATCTTTTCATTCATATTTTCCACCCCATTGATTTTTGTTCCATTTCCTAGGGTATTTCCTTGGTTTTTAAAATCCCACCACTGTTATTTGATATTTTAAATTACTTAAATCATAGCTTTAATTTCCAAGTGTTCTTTTGTTTTCAATTTTTAATAGTATCTTGTTCTCATTTTATGGATGAATTTTTTTCTCGTATCTCTCTCTAGACATTATTTTGCTCTCCCTCTTTGGGTCTCATCTGTTTCCTTGAGTATCAGTTTCTTCTGTGATCAGCTGTCCTAGTTAATCTTGGCATCTTTCTTATCACAAGGATTTCATTAAGTGATCCAATGGTTCACATATTTGAGATGGAAACAATAAAAGCTGCTTGGAAGCTCTGTTTGTATGGGCAAGTCTTGTCAACTCACATCCTCATCTTAGGTAACTGTTCAAGAAGCAAGAAAGTAACCTGAAGGGCTCTAATGTGAGCATCTTTGTTCTGGTGCAACTTTCTGTAGTAAAGACCTACACAGTGTTTCGCTTGGTGGGCAGGCACTTGGGTGCTGGGTAGAAATAGGGGATGTTGTTGTAAACTGACTTAAAACCAGACTTTCCAATAACCAATCCTCTATTTTATGCCCTAAGCCTTACTACAGTGATCTTTTGTAGTTGGTATTTTTGAGACCCACTGCTCTCTTGGGGTCATGCCAACGTCTCTGTCCTTGTCTATAACTTATTCCTTTCCTTTTCTAACTTGTCTGTCAGTTTGTGATCTGTGGAATGAGGTGTCAGCATCACTGAGGAGCCTGAGAGAAACACAAATTCTCAGACCCTACCCTGCACCTACTGAATCAGAAGCTCTGGGGTGGCATCTCACAAGCTGTGTTTTAATAGGTGTTTTTTTTTTTTTAAGCAGAGACAATTTGAGAATTGCAACTCTGGACTGAAGCTTCCTCATCTCCATTTCATTGGTTATATCTCCTCCAACCGTGTTCAGCCTTCCAGAAATTATGGATTTCTCTTGACAAACATGTTTCCTGCTCCTTTCATTATTGTGTTTTCACGACAGAGGTCACAAATATGTATGTCTAAGGGACAAAGCAAATAAAATTAATGAATATATTGGCTGGGTGACAGGCACAGGGAGTGAAAGGAATTATGGAAGCTTCCCCTAAAGGCTGTGGCTGCCATGTGGTCTACTCTGTCCAGCCAACAGCATCCAAGTAAGAATGTGGGATCATTGTTGTCAGAGTCTCAGGTCTTTCCAATGCGGGGCGGGAGAGGGATTGGAAGTAGGGTGATTTCCTAATTTGAAACATTGTGTGTACCCTCAAAACAGTCTGTGGGCCACCGGGTAACACTCTATTTATATCATTTCCTTCTTTAATGTTGTATTAGTGGAAGCTTGGCAGGAAAAGGAGATGAACCCCTGCTGTTAATTCTCCCCATTTAGGAAACATCTTTCTGTTCCTACTTTATTTTTTATTTTTGATAAACATCTGAAGACCTTTTCTTGAACTTGATCCATACATGCAACTGAATTGGAAACTTTCCAGTCTTTCTGTGAACTAACAGTAGTGAATGATGGTGAGGTAGAAGTCAGAGTCTTCAGAAGTTGTGTCCTTTTAGTTAAATGGTATCTTTTGTCTCTGCTTTGATTGACCAACAATTGGACTAGAATAGACCTTGGCTTCTTTCACTTAGCATAATTTTTTTCAACCTTCATGCATGTTGTAGTAGGTATCAGTACTTCGTTTCTTTTTATGGCTGAATAATATTGTTATATGTATATACTATGTTTTGTTTATCCATTCATCCACTGATGGACATTTATATTGTTTCTGCTTTTTGACTATCATGAATAATGCTGCTATGAACATTCATGAACGTTTTTTAATCAATATAATTTTTTAATTTTCTTGGATATATGTGGGAGTGGAATTGCTGGGTCATATGGTAATACTATGTTTAACTTTCTGAGAAATCACCAAACTATTTTCAAAAGTGGTTGCACCATTTTACATTTCCACCAACAGTGAATGAGGGATTAAATTTCTCCTCAGACTTGCCAACACTTTTATTATCTGTCACTTTTACTGTATCCACGAGTAGGTGTGAAGTGGTATCTCATTGTGGTTTTCATTTGAATTTCTCTGATGACTAATGATATTGAGTATCTTTTCTTGTGCTTATTTGCCATTCGTATATCTTCTTTGGATGAATGCCTACTTAAAGCCTTTGCTCCTTCTCTTAATTAGGTTGTTTTTCTTTATATTGTTGAGTTGTAAGATTCTTTATATGTTTTAGATACAACTCCTTTATCAAGTATATGATTTGCAGATATTTTTTCCATTTCATGGATTTTCTTTTCACTTTCATGATGGTGTCCTTAGAAACATCAGGTCCACTTAACTAATATTCTTTTTAAAAATATCAGGAATGGGTATAGGATTTTGCTCCATGATTTTTTTGCTGTTGAAAGATTTATTTTATATCATGTATGATGCCCTAACGTTGAATTAAACTTGTGTATCCAAGATGAACTTAATTGATTATGGCCTAATTTTACATTTGTGTATATGTGTACATATATATGCTTTTGGTTTGTTGGCTTGTTTTCGTTTTGCCTCTTGGTTCTGACAAAGTCTGGGGGTAAATATTATTTTTATGGTAATTACGGCTTTGTGTTTCTAATATTTCCAGATATAAATATTTAATGCATCCTTCTTTGGTGCATGAATAATGTTATATATTGGCTCTCCTGGGCCACAGATGGCCCACAGACATGTTTTGTTTGGCACACACAACACTGAAAACGTAGTGACAGCGCCCATAAAAAATGTGGAGATTCAGTTTTATTGAAAAACTCTGCATCGGTTTCCCGGAGCTCATATTCTTCCCCAGCAACAATCCTGGTCTAGTTTCTAGTTTCCCCTTGGGGCGGGTCATGTGGGCTCCACATTGCTGCCACCTTCTGCACTGTTGACTATCATTCAGTCATTGATGTTACCTTCCTATAGCTGTACAGATAGGAGCATATAATCTCTGGAGTAAGAATCAGGACCTTTATATCTTCATTGTAAGTTTATTCTTCCATTGTTTCTGCTCTTATATGTTTTGTAATACTTCTTTCTATATATTATTTGCTCTGTGTATGTGTGTTGAATGGCAGATAGAAAAGGTCCCAGATCCTTTGATAATTTCACGTACAATAATAGAAATCTGAAAGACATAGAGGATAGGATGGAGGGGTTTTCCCTATCTTTGGGGGTCAAGGGGGCTTCCCTGAGAGAGATGCCTGTCTCAGGCATTGAAGTCTGGGTATCCCACTTTAAAGAAGAAGAAATGGACTCAGAGGTGATAAAGAACAAGGTAAAAGTCACAGAGATATGAAGGGATAGATCTTGGGCTTATTTTACATTTAGCTAAGAGTCATGCCTTATTCATGCAATTCTGGATAGCAATTTTTACTCTTTGCATTATTTTTTTTGTTTGTTTTTTTGCGGTACGCAGGCCTCTCACTGTTGTGGCCTCTCCCGTTGTGGAACACAGGCTCTGGACGCGCAGGCTCAGTGGCCATGGCTCACAGTCCTAGCCGCTCGGCGGCATGTGGGATCTTCCCAGACCGGGGCACAAACCCGTGTCCCCTGCATCGGCAGGCAGACTCTCAACCACTGCACCACCAGGGAAGCCCCTCTTTGCATTATTTTAATATGTGTCTAATCCATTTTAGAATATCAAGCTCCCCAAACCAGTCCCAGGACATTCTGAGGTCATTTTGACTAGTTTTTTTGTTTCACTGGCATGCAAGTGAAAACATGTACCTCAGCTAACAGTGATCTATCCTAATTCTTCAGTTCACTGACTATTCTGATTATCCAAAACTTAGCACCATTTATTCAATACCCTTCATTGGGTTGGTGGTAACACGGGTGTGTGTGTGTGTGTGTGTGTGTGTGTGTGTGTGTGACATACAGTGTGTACATTTAATAAACAAGTTCTTCCGTTAAACAGAATATCATGGAGTCTTGTCAATCAGGCATCTTTCAAAGGAATGTGTATGCCACTGTCCTAAAGAGAAGTTGGTTTATTTTTGCAAATAATCCTTACAATAATTTTAGTATTCTATATGAAACCCCTCTTACATAAACATCAAACACTACAAATTGTTTTTCACTCAGACACATGTTGTAAAGAACTACTTATTATGCTTTTTAAAGGTATGTATTACATTTAAATTCATTTTCAATGACTGATTATAATAATCTGACACATTCCTTTTATGATGTATGGCTTTAATATACTAAAATATATAGAAGGATTTCATTAATTTAAATAAAGCCATTATTCTATATAAGCTAATTTGAATTGAATTGCCTTTTCTAAAAGCCAAAGTATTCAGTTATAAAATTCCTATTTAATGCATGATATAATTCATTATTAATATCCAAGTTTAAAATAGTAAGAAGAAGAAGAAAACAACCACTGCAAGCTAATATCTTCTCCTGGAATGTGGACGAGATGGTAATGAATTAAAGCGATGGGGAATTTTGATTTAATTTTGGTTGCTCAATTTCACTTTCATTCTTTTGATTGCTCGATAAAAACTTCGCAGTAGTTGTCTGCTCATCAGTTATTTCTGCTTAAAAGAAAAGTTTTGTGGGAGAAATCAGGGTTCACTAGTGACAGCTTTTTTGGTCACCCCACCAGGGAGGGGTCCTTCGAGGGGAGCTAACGTAGTATAAACACCCAGTTCCGGGTCTGGTACTCATTTGCGCATGTTTAGATAGTTGACGGTTAACGCACCCAGAGGCTAACGTGTCCCAGCACACAGACATCACTGAAACTCACACTTACATAAAAACACACCTACCAGGTGTATGGGATACTTGGCTTCCCCAATTATCAGCCTTGCCCCATAGGTGGGATGTCATGGAAACCGAATTACAGCAGGAGGAGTTAGTTTGTGATCTTAATGGTTTAGGTCAGGATGCTGAGATAACGCACTGCATTATCTACTCTCCTGTTACACCTATGCCACTAACCAAATATTTACAGTCATCCACGGTGAAAGCTTAAATACTTAAATATCTTAATACTTTTAAGTATGTTAAATATTGTTTAAGGTAATTTGTGGTATTACTTATTTTTGTACTTAATTCTCAATATTCTTATCACCAACGTGTACAGCTTACAAACATGTTGGTTTATTGTATCTCATCATTCTATAGGAAAATCTTCAAGTTAAATTAAAAAATGGAAATGCTAAAGAAGATACAGTTTTCACATAAAATATTCATGAAAAACGGTTTAATCGGCTAGGTATTGATTTATGTAACTTAAGGATTTAGAATACAAGATATGTTGTGAATATATAATATTTTGTGCTGTCTTTTTATCTGTACATTTTTATCTTAAGCATAAAAGATTGTTTATTTTTTATAAACTTACACATAATTTTCAGAATAGACAAGAGCATCAGAAATATTATAAAAAATATTTTAGTAACATTTAGGGATATCAATATATTGTATATTGAATCTGTCAATCAAGGCAAGAAAGAGGATTCATTCATGCATATAACAAATATTTATTGAGCTCTGTTTCGTTTCAGCTACTAGAAATACAGAGATAAGTGGATACAGTTCCTGTTCACAGGAAGCCTACAGACCAGTAGGTAGCGAGATGTGGAAAAAAACATTTATTTTATAGCACAACATTTGTCTGAGTAGAGGTATATACAAATTGCTGTACAGTTCCAAATATGAAACTTTTTTTAACTTTTTATTTTATTGAAGTATAGTTGATTACCAATGTTGTGTTAGTTTCAAGTGTACAGAAAACTGATTCAGTTATACATATACATGTATCTATTCTTTTCCAATTTCTTTTCCCATTCAGGTTGTTACATTATACTGAGCAAAGTTCCCTGTGCTCTACAGTAGATCCTTGTTGGTCATCCATTTTAAATGTAGCAGTGTGTATGTGTCAATCTCAAACTCCCTAAAGTGTGCTTGAGGCCACCTAGAAAGGTTCCATAGAGAAATCAGCATCTGAACAAAGATTTGCAACTGACAAGTTGCAAAGGACCCCCAAGCCAAAGGAAGCATTGTCTACCAAGACAAAAATGTGAGTGAATGTAGAAGATTCTGGAATCTGCAAGTAGTTTACTTGGCTGAATGAGAAGTACAGTGACAGAATGTAGCAGGAAGTAATACTGAACAAGAAGGAGAGAAGCCAGTTCAGAAAGGGATTTGCAAACTCTGGAAAATATTTTAAAATCTTATAAGGGAAGAGGAAGTGGTACTCTTTCCTTAGACTTCACGTTCAGATCATTGAAGGTTCACATTCAACTGTAAGGAATAGCACAGAGAGACCCCATGTGCCCTTCACCCAGTTTCCCCCAATGCCACACATTGCAAATCTGTTTTTGGGTTAGGAACATCACTCTGTTGGTGACGGGGAGAGGATGATGAGAGACACAGCCCGTGTCAAGGGACCACTGGGGAAGCTCATCCGTGACCCAGGAGAGAGAAAACTAGGGCATAGCCCAAGGTCACGCCAGTGCAGGCGGAAAGAGGAAAATGGATTGGGGAGGCATTTATAATGAAAAGTCGCAAGACTGGGTGACTGACTGGTTGCTAGAACCACAGAAAGACAGGGATGCAGGAGACTTCCAAGTCCTGTCCTGGAAGATGTGTGAATGGTTTACTAAAATTGAGTAGATGGAAGGGGAGCAGGTCAACATCAAATGCAGTAGAAAAAGCAAAATGATTGATAATGATGATTAACGTAGCAAACAAAAGCCATCAGTGTCCGGAGAGGAGCATTTGAGATGATTGCGCTCTCTCTCAGCCAGGCTTCCGGAGCGAGGAGTCTGCCTTCACTTCGGCCAGTTCCTGCACCATTTACCTGTGCTCCACTGCAATCTGGCTTCTTTTTTTTTAGGCCGGACCCCATGGGGGATAGTTCCCCGACCAGAGATTGATCCCACACCCTTAGCGGTGAAAGCACTGAGTCCTAACCACTGGACCACCAGGGAATTCCGATGAATACCGTGTTTAAAAGTTATTAAATAATAATAGGTTTATGGACCAGGAATGTGAGAATCCTTCCTAAGAAACACGTCTTCTTTCTGCATGGCTCCCAGAGACACAGTTGTAAAGAAAAATTGACTTTCAATGCTGTCCAGGTGATTGAATGCACGGGCAGACCGAGAACCGCTAAGTTAAAGTGCAGCTTCCGAGGCAGTTTCTCAGACCTTCGTGTGCATACAGATCATCAAGGGATCACGTTAAAATGCAGGTTCTGACGCCGTCAACCTGGGGGCTACTGGGATCACACTTTGGGTAACAAGGTTCTAAACACTGAGCAAGTTCTAAACACTGAGCAGCATCGGCTGCTCATCGGATGTACCTGGGGAAGTCAGAATAGTCCCAACGCATTGGTTCACTGCCAGAGATTCTGGTTTGGGTTGGCCTGGTCGGGTGTGCAGCCTGTGTATCAGGGCAGCCGAGGTTCAGTCTCCTGCTTGTAAACTAGGACCCCTGTCCTTCTCATTGTGACGCAGAATCGAGGGTAGGCCCTGGGGCCTGAAGACAAGTGTGACAGGTAAGGACTTGGCCCAGAGATCAGACATTATTGGAAACCTCCTGAGTTGTGCCTAGTGGTAGTGGCTTGGTTGTTTTTTTTTTTATATTGCAGTACGCGGGTCTCTCACTGTTGTGGCCTCTCCCGTTGCAGAGAACAGGCTCCGGACGCGCAGGCTCAGCGACCATGGCTCACGGGCCCAGCCACTCCGCGGCATGTGGGATCTTCCCGGACCGGGGCACGAACCCGCGTCCCCTGCATTGGCAGGTGGACTCTCAACCACTGCGCCACCAGGGAAGCCCCGGCTTGTTTCTTTTGAAGAAGGGTGTCAGTCATATAGTGGAAAGATGGGGTAAGGCTATTTTGCAGATCTCCTGATCGGGGAGGTGGGCAGGGAGGCCTCACCCGAGAGAGTAAAGCAAACAGCCAGAGTGCATCTCTGGAGGGGGAATCCTCTTCAGCTCCGGGTCATCAGCACCGTGATATCTGCCAGGGCTGAGAGCTTAGGATCCACAGGAGAACGGAGAGCAGCAGCGTCCCCATCCTTGACCTGCCTCGGGGTGTGCAAATCTCCCAAGGCACAGCCTTCCAGACTCATCTGGAGTGTGCCAGTGACCGGTTTGTGCCATCGTAATATCCAAGGGACATAAACTCTGAACCTTGCAGATGCTTAGTAAGCCAAAAGAAAAAAAAAAAAAGGGTCCACATGTGTGCACAGCCCTGATAGCACTGATGCAGGTGCCAAAATTTAATAGGTAGCCTTGGAGAAACACAAGATCATGGAATTATTTTCTGTGGCGCTATGGCTGTGGGCCAGGAAGCCTCAGTCCACAGTGGGGGACACCTAACAACCTGGAACGATTTTCTTTGTCAGTAATAACTGTTCATATGTTATCCAAATTAGCCACACAAGCACACCACGTAATAGGTGACATCTCCTTTTTGCACATGTGAAAACAAGGCACAAACGGTTCCACAGCTTCCCAAGGTCACACAAAGTCATACAAGGGCCTGCACCATGGTGGCTGTCTCCAGAGGCTGTAGGTTTCAGCACTGTGACCTCGTGCTTCATAAGCACAGCACTGTCCCTCCCTGCAAAAGTCTAGGCATCACTAAACAGAGTGCTTATTACGTAATCGAATCACTAGCAAAGGTAGTTCTTTCAATACTGCATAACTGGAAAGTGAATGCAACCCTGAAGTCTGCATTTCAGTTCCCCTACCTGGGACTTAGGAGGTGAACACGGAGCCTCGCGGACTCATTCTTCTGCAACAGCTGCAGCTCCATATGTTAAGTGAATTTTGGTCTGATTGCTCTCCTGTGAACACGGAGTGCTGAAAACAGTGTAATTGGAAGCTAGAGTTAATTACTAAGACTTGAAAATTTTCAGAAAGGAATGCTGGAAAAAAAAATGTGTCCTTTTAAAAGAGGACATTGTTTTCTTGTTAGTTGGCCTTAACTTACTGAATTCTTTACTAGCACCAAGAAATACTTTCTGGGTGATAATCTAGCTTTGCTTTATAAACGGAATTGTTACAAATGTTTCTCAAGAGCTACGATACCCTGGATTAATGTAGTCATCTCACATGTAGGTCATGGTAGGCAAGTGGAATATTCCAATTCTCACAGGCAATTTAATATTATATGTTTTTCATGATAAAACCGTGAATCTGAAGAAACCTCAATTTTATATATTCCACCTTCTTTCCTCCCATCAGGCTAATGATGATAGAATTGAAAAATGAGCCCCCTTGTGTTTTATAGATGAAAAAGTCAAGGCCAAGGAGTGAGGCTGGCTCAAGGTCAAACCAAATGTTGGCAACAGATAAGAGAATTAGAATAAGGATGATGCAGAGGTTTCAACTCTAGCCCCAACTTAGTAAATCTGCAATAGACTGACTGCCCTGGGGACTGTTTGATGAAGGACTCTGAGCCCAGCCCTCACTGAGGCTAGTGCAGTGATTGATTGGTAATGTCTGCATAAGCTCCGGGTGGAGGAGGGATGAAGGAATTCACTGACCCTTGGCAAGAGGAAGGGCTGGTGGCCTTTCAACATCCCAATGGTATCCCATACCTCAGTGACAGGCGGGCTGCCAAACGTAAGCAAAATGCAAAGTCTGTTCGCTTACACTGATGACCAGCCTGTGTATTTCAGTTAGAAAATCATGGGATGCTGGGTAAGAGTCAGTACAACTGGCTGTGAACTAAGGGGGAGGGGAGTGCCATGCGGACTGTTAAGAAAGATCACCTATTTCCTGGGACATTTCTGGATTTTGCCCTGGGCACCTAGGAGAGGGCAATGTGAGGGCAGTAAAACCTCTACCTAAGTGGCCAGCGAGTGCTAGCCCGTCTTTTTGTAGATGTTTTTACAGGTCTGTCAGGACATGTAAATGTAAATGTGTCTGTTGTCATCTCTGGGGACTAGTTTAGTTTTGTTCAAGTCTGCTAATCCCTTGGGATATTCCACCTAAAACTGTAACATTTGAAGGTTGGCGTAAAATATACAAAAACCTTCAAAATCCCTGTCCCTCCTACTTCCTGGAATTAGTGGTTTCCACCCGCCCATAGTGCTTCCCCCAAAACACCCCCCTCATAACCTACCTGTGGTTTTGTGTCTTGCCTGGTCCACTGGCTTCAAAGTTCAGCAGCCTCTTCAGAAGGTGTCATCATTCCCGGCCACCAACAGGCTCCTTTGGTGAGCTCTGTAACCAGAAAGAAGGAATGAGTTAGTGCTACTCTTTTAAGCTAAAGAGAGATCTAAACGACATTCTTTACTTGGGCGTGAGCTTTTGTTTTTGATTTGTTTTGAAATCTGGAGCTGTGAAATGGGCAAGTCACTGTGTCTAAGTACGGTGCTGAAAGTCACTTTCACCAAAATTGGGGGAAGATGAATTCTGATTCTAGTGACAAGAGCTAGCGTGGAGGGAATTCCCTGGCGGTCCGGTGGTTAGGGCTCCACGCTTTCGCTGCCAGAGGCCGGGTTCAATCCCTGGTCGGGGAACTAAGATCCCACGAGCCGTGCAGCGTGGCCAAAAAGAAAAAGCTAGTGTGGACTCTGTCAGCACAGTATTTACAATTCTGTTAAGCATGATTCCAAAGGTAGACGTAACCATTTTTAGGTGGAGTTTCAGTGTAATCATGTTTTATCTTGCTACCAATTCTCCCATACCATTTTAATAAACAATTGTTAAAAGAATTGATTAAAATATTATATTTTTAGTATAAGTAAATTTCACTTTAATTGTACTTTTCTGAAGTTAAGAAGACATTTCTTATTAGTACTACTAAATTACCTGAGGTTTATCTAGGAGTGAAAATGTTAAAGTGTATCATTTTTATGGCATTGTTTAAAATGTTTTCTTTGTTAATAATGCTACTGCATTTTTATCATACCCTTGAATAATAGCTCTAACGTGAATGAAAGATTTTCTGTTACTGTCTCAAGCAAATAAGTCTAGTCTCCGTATCATATCTAACAAAAATCAGTCTAACTTCATCCAATCACACAAGAGAGAGGGAAAGAGATAACATTACATGACTGGTGACTAGAATCTTATAGGAAGATGAACAAAGTAGAACAGAGAAAGAGTAAACAACAGTTATAAAAGACTTCCTGCTGAGGTGCTCCGAAGGATGTAAACGACTTCAAAATAACTGGAAGAATAGATTAATTCCATAAGTGAGCTGCATAAAATTTCAGCACTGAATATGAAGATGATGTGTGATTCTAAAATAAAATGACTCAAATATTTTTGATATGATTCCACCAAGAGCTGCTCTGTAACAGTCCGTTGAGTTCAGCATAAAACAGAAATAGCCAGCATCCAGAAAAATGAACTTGTCTGTGCAGAAGAGTAAAATTTTTAAGGCAAAAATAAATCGCAGATGTAAATAATTTATTATTTTTTTTGCGGTACGCGGGCCTCTCACTGTTGTGGCCTCTCCCGTCGCGGAGCGCAGGCTCCGGACGCGCAGGCTCAGTGGCCATGGCTCACGGGCCCAGCCGCTCCGCGGCATGTGGGATCTTCCCGGACCAGGGCACGAACCCGCGTCCCCTGCATCGGCAGGCGGACTCTCAACCACTGCGCCACCAGGGAAGCCCGCAGATGTAAATAAGTTTGACATTTATGGGCAACATGTGATTTTTTATGTCATCCATGCTTATAAGGAGAGACTGGAGCGTTCAGGAAATTATATGGCATTGGGATAGTTCAGTATGTCATTTATTATAGATGTCAATGCATTTTATAGCTCACCTTCATTGTGCTGATTTTCACACAATTTTTCTGAAACATGATTTTTTATCTTTAACAAACTTCGCTTCCAGTCAAAGTCACTAACTCTTTGCAACCATAGGTTACTACTCGGCTGCCATTGTCTAACTCAGTCTCAGCTGGGGACAGTTTTGCTCCCATCCCTCAAGGACAGTTAACAATGTCTGGGGACATTTCTGATGGTCAGGACTAATAGGGAAGGCACTGGGAGAGCCACTGGCATCCAGTGGGTGGAGGCCACCAATGCTGCTAAACATCCCACAATGCACAGGACTGCCCCCACTACAAAGAATTACCCAGCCCGAAGTGTCAATACTGTCCTGGTTGAGAAAACCCCATCTAACTGGATTACAAATCTGAATGAAATGATGTAAAATCTTTCAGTTGCTTAAAATATAAACTAGTTCTTTAGTCACTTAATAAGGCTCCAACTTCGGATATCCTCTAAATATACTTCGCAAATTAGCCAGTAAATGCTTCAAGGGAGACATTTTTCAAGGAGGGTGTGATAGTTCGGGAAATAAAACTGTATGGATTCTCCATCCAATTTTCAGACTCATATCATCCAGCCACTGTAGTTCACAAGTGAAATTGTCCTCGCATTAATTACTGTGGAAACCATTCAGTGGAGCCTATAAAAGGACACTTGTGTTTTCAGCCTTAGTAACTCCACCCAAGAGGGTTCATGCCCCAGAC
This sequence comes from Neophocaena asiaeorientalis asiaeorientalis, assembly GCF_003031525.2. NCBI lineage: Eukaryota > Metazoa > Chordata > Mammalia > Artiodactyla > Phocoenidae > Neophocaena > Neophocaena asiaeorientalis. The sequence goes on from NW_020174048.1 coordinate 3,017,483, forward strand.
CCTCAGTGGGTTTCAAAGGAAATCCATGTGTTTTATGAATGATTCCTGTGCTGACCTCTTTTTCCCAAGCCAATAGGGCAGCGTAGCCAAGCTCGAAGAGTACGAAAACTGTATAATCCATGTGGTTGTTCTAGAAGGTGAAGGTTATCAGAGACACATGGGGCTGGGCATCCTATACTACAGCCTTCACTGCATGAACCTATTTAACTGAAAATCGAGGTCACACTGTCCCCAGGAAACTTTAGAGTGTGCAACTGTCGTGTACTTACAAACTTTGGTTCTCAAATTGATACTTTTTTCCTTAATGCATATATTGTGACTACGTAGGGGAAGGACTAAAATTGAAACAGGGTGGGACTTAACTCACTGACAACTGATCATAAGCTGCCAATCCCCATAAAAGCATAAATTTAAAAACTGAAACTAAACTTGAAGAACACACATACCACATTTTATTTCTTTAAAGAAGTTTGGATTGGCTGTTGAATAAAATTGGAAGACTCCCATGACTCAATTTTAACTCTCACTGTAAAGCTACTCTAATCAAGACAGCACGGCACCGGCAGCAGCCAACCTGCTGGACAGAGCCCCTACGAGGTCCTCAGCGTGGGAAGAGGCGCGGGGGAGAAGGTAACCAATAGACTCTCTCTAGAAACAGCACACAGAGCACATGCGTTTGGGTAACACCCAAAGCATAAACAAGACACAGTAGAGGGGCTTCCCTGTTGGCGCAGTGGTTGCAAATCTGCCTGCTGATGCAGGGGACACGGGATCGAGCCCTGGTCTGGGAAGATCCCACATGCCGCGGAGCGACTAGGCCCGTGAGCCACAACTACTGAGCCTGCGCGTCCGGAGCCTGTGCTCCGCAACAAGAGAGGCCGCGACAGTGCGGGGCCCGCGTACCGCGATGAAGAGTGACCCCCGCTCGCCGCAACTAGAGAAAGCCCTCGCACGGAAACGAAGACCCAACGCAGCAAAAATAAATAAATGAATTACTAAACTCCTACCCCCAACATCTTCTTTAAAAAAAATAAATAAATAAAAGACACAGTAGATAACTGTTGGACCTATTCTCTGAAGACAGTTTGGGGGAAGGGCAAGCAGAAGCGAGACGGGTTTAGTCCCAGCACAAGGACAACCAACTTTTCATATCTGAGGGTCCTGGCTCTTTTCCAACCATCACAGAGTGAAGTCTGTCCGTATATAAGCCCACCAACAAACACAGAGTTTCTATTCAGCTTCTCTACCACCTTCTCCTTTAATATGAGGAACCAGTTATTTTAAGAACCCTTGTAACATGAGGGAGAAAATCCAAGAAAAAAACCAAATGGCCCAGGAAGATACTTCAAGGAACAGAAACAACAAGAAAGAAAACTTTAATTAGGAGGTGCATACAAAGTCAAGAAATGAAAGAGGAAAAAGAAAAAATGAGAGGAAAATGTAAGTGGCATAGACTATCATTACAGGAGGTACAACTTAACAATTTATAGCAATTTTTCAAAAGAGGGGAAAATAAATTATCAAAGAGTGACATGTGATCATCACCAAAATTGAAGGGCAGATGAATTCAATAGGAAGACCCCACAGGGAGTTTAACAGAGCTTTGCACTACCCATATGACTCCTTTTCTCCTGGGACATACCACCGAGGCGTGCATCCCCCCAGCCGTCCACTACTGAACCAGTGCTATGAGGGTGCAAGAAATACAAAGTTATTATGGTAAACTGAGATTTGGGGGGCTTTCTTCCAGCAGTTCATACCCTCTGACTGAAACAGAAACTGATACCTTGACTTAAACTGATGCTGCTATAATAAACATCTAAAGTATGTAGCGCTGGCATTGCAATAAAAGAGTCGTGGTGAAGAAACAGCTGTGCGGGGCGGATCATAGGAAATACATGCTATGCGATAGAAAAAACATTTGGTAAAAGTACAAGCTGTGATACAAAAGGCTGGAGAACGGAATGTAAAAGTGTATGTTGGTTGCAGTGGACTGCATTAGCCGTACATTATAAGACAGAAGTGAGCTCAAGAGAGAGCTGGAGAACAATACAAGTGCAGAAATTGTAGGAATAGGGAAATTCCATAAAAACTGGATCCTTGAAGAGTTACAGAAGCCTAGCTTCTAGAACCAGATGGCAGGAAGACCAAAAAAAAAGGCAACCCCCCCCAAGGACCATTCACAGTAGAATGGATAAATAAATACATTGTGGTGTTGTCAAACAATGGACTGTTAAAGGTCAGTAAAGATAACTCACTACTACTACTAGCTAGACGTGGACGCAAGGCAGAGTCAGGGGTCCTGGTAGTGTTCTAGATCAGCCCTGACCAGAGTAAATACACGAAGTGAGCTACATGTGATTTAAAATACTCAGTAGTCACATTTTTAGAAAGTAAAAGGAAACAGATAAAACTATTTTTGCGAATTTTATTTAATCCCACAGGAAATCAGTATAAAAATTACTGGGATATTTTAAATTTTTGTGCCGTGTCTTTGCAGTCATTTATGGCTCTCGATTCAGACACTAATTTTTCAACAGAAATTCTTGATTGATACTTAGATTTTGTAAATTTTACAGACAGAAAAGTAGATTCATATACTACAGCTGTTCCAAACATAGTTAAATATTGTCCAATAATTGAATCAATTATCAGTTCTCGTAAGTATGTACATCGTGTGTCGTAAGTGCCCATGGCTACTGCATTGGACCAGGTAGCTCAACAGCTGATCTAGGTGGTGGGTACATGGTGTGCTCACTGTAAAAATTCACCTTGCACTTTGATAATTTGTGCCCTTTTCTGTACACATATGCTATTATTCAAAATTTTAAATTGATTGCTTTGGAAGAAAGCCTGGGAATGAGAAACATGGGATCAGGAGATAATTTCTTTTTATTTTAGGTGCTTCTGCACTATTCGTTTTCCTATACATACGTATAACTTGTTTGACCTACTTATAATCGTATTTTAAAGAAAAAAAAGCTTTTCAAGTTTTCGCTGCATTCCTGGTAATGAGATGAATTCAACCCAATAATGGAAGTTTACTCTGAGAGCCATACCTCTGCCCCTGAGCCAGTTGACCCAGTGAAGAGGCTGGGATGGAAAACCTTAATGATTCAGTGCTTTCTTGAAGATATATTTTAGTCCACTTGGTTAAAAGGCTTGTGAGAAAACAATAGCTGCTATTAGTGTTTGGTTTGGTGCTTTTCTTCAGAATAAATGTATTTAAATTCACAACAACCCTATGAAGTACTTATAAACATAATCCTCTTGTCCACGTGATTGAACTCAGCACAGAAAGGTTATGAGATTGTCACATCTGGGAAAGCGGCCGTGCGGGGACTTGAACCCAAACTCGAATGCAGGGATACTTAGCCCCTCAAACATTTGCTGAATCCCCCTGTGGAACTGTAGTATTGTATCAGCACATAGCCTAAAATATTCTTTGATGTATACATGCCCATCCATTCTCTGTAAATATTTTAGTATAGTGAAAACAGAGGTAAAATAATAGGATCAAATCTTTCGGACTCCTTGCTGTGCTTGGCACATGGCAATCCAAACGTCAGCTGGCTGGCGTTTGTTCATGTGCCCTGTCTCACCGCCAGCTCTTCTCCACCCAAGATGCTGAGCAACTGGTGTGGTTGCCCCGGGCTGAGTGTGCCAGGTGCAAGATCTGCCAGCCCCCTGACCTGCCATCCAACCCCCATCCACTCATGTGGGTCCTCAGCTGGTCCTCCCACCTGCCAACTCCGCACCATCACTGGCTTCACTCCCACTTGGAATCCACTAGTGTCTTTCAGAATCCCTCAGCCTCGTTTTCTGCCTGATCATTTTGCTATTGAACAAAAATTTCGTTAGCCCTGTGTATATTCGAGGAATAGAAATCTCAATAGTCTTCCTCCTAATAGAAAATCCCAACAGGGTGAAAGCTAGGACGCGTTTCTTCAAAGTGACCGGGATAAGTAATAAACGAAACTCAGGACTCAGAGAGACTTCCTCAGTTACGGGAATCTGGATTTTCTCAATAAGTTTAGAGTCTATACTTGTCTCATTAACTCAGGGCAAAGAGGATTTTCAGGTGTGTGAATGACAAGTAAGTGCACGATACAAGATGGGTTTATTACAGCTCATAAGCCTGCATTGCCCTTCTTATGGGACAGGTATAAACCATGTCTCAGGCACTCAGCATTTGCTACTATGATTACTGAGTTGTTCACCCTTCCCAAAAACAAAATTCAAAGATTAATGATAGACCCTCTCCAACCAGATCTGTATCTGAAACTGACCACTCTCTTTGGTCATATTTATGCTGTATATACGCTTCCTATGAATAGTGTTGCTATAATTGATGAAGGCTGACAGGGGGCAAATCAAAGTCCACTTTGAAATTGCTTTGCCTAGTGGTTCAGACTGACTGTGAAATCGTCTTGTTAAAACTCCTGTCTTGTAAAATGGGGCTGCTAAACGTTAATTGTTCCATCGATGAATAGGTAGCTGCTGGCTGACTCCGCAAAAAATAAATTGGTCTCTTTCAAGTACATTTTTTAAACCTTCTTAGATCGTGTGGATACTCAAGGATTGAGTGAATAAACAATTTTTCCCACAGGATATAAAATTTCATAACATCTAATGCCATAAAGACAGCCTGCCGTAGTCATCCAAAGAATGATTTACTTATCTTAGTAAGAGCGCAATGGTAATAAGTATGGCCACACGATTCAGATTCTACACTTAAGTCATAACTATCTCCACTCCCTAAATTTATGATTATCTTTTAAAAACACCCTTCGTGTGTGGTGATGTTAACTAGACTTTTACTATGATCATCATTTCACAAAATACATACAAGTGTAGAATCATTACGTTCTACACCTGAAACTAATACAATGATTTATGTCAAGTATAGTTCAATAAAAAATGTCTAAATAAAATAAAAATTGAAACTTGAGGTGCACATACAACTTGAATAAATGGCTATTTCTACCGTGGATCGGAAACATTTCGTTATTCGGATAATTTGTATTTTGTACTGGCTCTTGGGGAAAAAATTGTACAATGTGTTCATCTACAAAATGTCACGCTGTAAGTCCTTTGAAGGTCATCTCTTTAGGTCTCAAGTTTTTAGTGAGTCCATTTTTTCCTCGAAATCCGTGCCAATCTGCTAGTGGGAGAGATACAGCATTGGGTGTAGTAATGATACGTCCCAATTGTGATCATCTGGGGTCAACAGTCCATCACCCATGACTGTGGACGCATCACAGGATGAGGAAGAAGCTCCAGTGCATTAGGGGTGCTCTCAACTCCCTCCAGCCCTCGGGTTCTCAAGACTACACAGGGGACTCCCCTGGGCTGCTTTCAAAAAGTAACAGTGCATGAATGCCTGGGTCCCACTCCCAAAGTTTCTGATTGAATTGGTCTGCAGAGTGGCTGGAGCTTCAGGAATGTTAAAAACCCCACCCCAGGTGACTGGAAGCCCTGCTTAATTCACCCCTCTCAGACACAGAGTTCTTCCCCTCACGCTTACTCCCTCATTGGATTTTCCAAATATCCTTGACAAGCAGTCAAGATAAACCGTGTTACCTTTTTTTATTGGGAAACTTGGACGTAGAGACTTTGGGTTATGTAGCCGATCAGCACAAAGCAGAGACTAGAGGTCAAGTCTTAGGACTCAAGGTCACCTTGTCCCCCAAAGTCACACTTGTTCCCATATGTGAGGGATGACAATGAGGGAGGTGTCTGCCCAGGCTTAATTATGGGTCAACTGTCTATTACAGATCAAGAATGAGCTTTGCTCTTTACTTGAAAACTGATTTTTGTGATTCCTGTTTTTATTTTTCTTCACATTTGTCATCATGAACACCGATTCCATTAAAGTTAGGGATGATGCAAAGGAAGTAAAGGAAGGAACGCTTGGTGAAAATCCTTGTCATTGTGTTCTTCCGCATCACACCTCTGCCTCAACTGACTTCATTAACATTTCAGCAAAATAGCACTAGCAAGAATTAATTCAGAGCAAGTATATGGACACACTACAAAGAGCGTTATTATTCCTAATGTTTTGCTGTGGTTGAAATGCCTTCTAAGTATATACTTTTTTTTTTTTTGCAGTACGCGGGCCTCTCACTGTTGTGGCCTCTCCCGTTGCAGAGCACAGGCTCCAGACGCACAGGCTCAGCAGCCATGGCTCACGGGCCCAGCCGCTCCACGCCATGTGGGATCCTCCCGGACCGGGGCACGAACCCGTGTCCCCTGCATCAGCAGGCGGACTCTCAACCACTGTGCCACCAGGGAAGCCCTAAATATATACTTTTACAGTTAAAAAAAATAGTTGCTTAATCATGTTCTACATAGGGTACCACTGTCACCTCCATTTAGAGGCAAAAATCGTAGTAGTTTCAGTCCATCTGTGATTCTAAAATCGCAGACTTTTCATTTTCATGCTCTGTCCCTCTGGTAGGTAGGTGACATCTCTGACCTGTCATTGGGAGGATGTGCCCTTGGAGGCACCTCTATGATGTGGGAGGATTTGCGGGTCATTCCATGTAAATTTCCTTCACTTCTTTTGTCCTTAGTTTTGCACTCCTTATAATTAAACTTTTAAATTGTAACTCTTAATTTTATATTGTGAATCTACAAGAACTAAAGGATAATTCGGGCAAGTACTTTGCCCTGTGTGAGAGTATATCCCCACACCTGTAAAATGTGGAAAACAATACACATTCCCAAGATTGTTGCAAGGGTTAAATGAGATCGTGGATGTCACTTGGACCACACTCGGTGCTCAGCAAATAGTATTATTTGAAAGCACTCAGGGAGGACCCGGTTCAATTCAGTAAGGCTGAGTTAGGATGATCAGCATTCGTGTTTGCCACATGTATTTTGTTCCTTGTAAAAAATGCAAGTTATAGATCTACTTCACATGTTTGCCTTGTCTTGGTGAGTCTGTATCCATCACTAGTAGCTTGTGCAACTGTGCTACATATATTTGGCTTTCTGCTGTTGATTCTTCTAGCAACACTCCATTCAGACACGTCTTTCATATACTTCATTATATTATAGTACCATACTGTGAGGGTTTTTTAAAAGTATTCCATGTTGCTTGAGAGGTCGAATTCTGTGGCTTTCATTTCAGTTTTTTTTTGGTCTTTTTTTTTAAGGAAAAAGAAAACCTTTGCTATGGTAGTATTTAACAACTGGTGCTTGGATGACATCCATCAAAAGTTTACCCCAGAACAGCTGTAGTTTCTGTAATCTACCACCCAGCTGTCCCAGATGGTATTTTTAGCATCACACTCTCCAAATACAGCAGGCAGGAGTCAAAATATAGTTAAAAGATAATATTATTATGGGGATTCTCAGAAGCGAATTGGGTTTCTTTCCTTTTTCTAAAATGTATGCTCTCTGCAAGTAATAGACCCTAACACAGTTGACAAGTGTACCTTGATGGGAGGGTCAATCAGTAATCACCAAGATACACTTTTGAAAATTGAAATCATGAATATGGAGTCTCATCTCTGCTTGAGTCCTATAACAATAGTTTAAAATTAGGACCATTATCATGGTTCTAAAAGAAAAATATGGTTATAAAATTTTTATCTCTAACAAGAAAGGGCTTCCTAGTTGTCTAACATTATTATGAATTGTGCAAAATAGATCCTTCCTCTGTAAAAAAAAAAAAACAAAAACAAAACACTTTACTGTCTAGTTGGTAATCTCACTGTAAATGAATAAAACAATTAAGAACAAAATAAAATGCTCGGTTGTGGGGAAAATATTTTAATATATGAATATGTTTATTTATATTTGTGAGGGAGTATTTGCATCTGCAGAATTACTGACTGAACAGTTCTGCTACTTCAACCCTTCTCCTGTACATGCAACGAAGACTCGGATTCCACGGTTATGTGATAGCCAAAGCCAAGGTCAATCTTTAAGCAAGTCAGTGAAACACTGTGAAGCCTAACCAGAAGCTGCTCCCAAGGCAGGGCCTGGAATTCCTCTGACATTCCAGCCACCAGCACAGGCCTGCTCTGAACACCCCAGGTTGGGCCAGCCTCAGCTCCAATCTCTGCCTCTTTGTCTGTTCTGATGAGGCTTTTGAAACAATCTGACTAATTCTCTAGTTGGTATCATCCAGCTTCATAGCTTTAAATACTACCTGTCTGTTGATGTGTCCCAAATATATATCTCCAGTTCAGACTTTTTCCCAAATTCCAGAAACCATATGTCCACCCATCTACTGGTCCCTCCATTGAGAATCCTACTAGTATTAAAAAGTTACATCTATGAAGCAAACGGACTCACAGATAATAGAGAACAAACTAGTGGTTACCACTGAGGAAAGTGAACAGGGGGAGGGATGAGATAGGGGTATGGGATTAAAAGATAAAAACTATTGTGTGTAAAACAGATAACCAACAAAGACCTACTGTATAGCACAGGGAAGTCTGCTCAATATTCCCTAACAACCGAAATGGTAAAATAATTTGAAAAAGAATAGATACATGTATATGTATAACTGAATCACTTTGCTGTACACCTGAAACTAACACAACACTGTGAATCAAATATACGCCTCCAATATAAAACAAAAAATACAGAAGGAAAGGAAAAGAAGATAAGCCACAAGGATATGTTGTACAGCACAGGGAAATACAGCCATTGTTTTGTAACAACCTGACATGGAGCATAATCTATAAAAATATTGAATCACTATGTTGTACACCTGAAACTAATATAAAATTGTAAATCAACTGTATTTCAATTAAAAGTAAATAAAGCAAAAATAAGAATAGTTATATCTAAAAACAAGTTTCTATATTCCCACGAATGTGATGTTATCCCACGAAGTCTTCCCCGTCTCAGGCAGTGGGAACTCTATGCTACGAACCTTCATCCTTGACTCGGCTTCTCCTCTCACATCCTACATATCTTCCAGGAATAAAGCATGTTGCCTTTTCTCACTGTCCTCAGGACCGACTCCCTGGTCAAGGGCATCGTGAACCCTGTGTTTAACTATTGATCTAACTTCTCCCTGATTGTACCACAGCTTCTTACTGTATACTCTCAACACGAGTACCAGTACAAACCTATCAAAGCCTAAGTTACACACTGTCACTCCCCAGGCACAACTCTACAGGAGAGTCCCATCTCGGAGTAAAAGCAGAACCCTTTCCACCCTGTACAAGGCCCCCACTGCCTGTCTGACGTCATCTCCCGCTACTCTGCTCCCCAGGTGCCGAGTTCCCCAACACGCCGGGCACCCTCCACCCAGCACTTTCCACTGACCCCTCCCTTTCTGCTCCCCTCCTGTCAGCCACGTGACCTGCTCCTTCCTTCATTCAGTTTTAATTCACAAGTCACTCTCTCCGTGAGGCTTTCTGAGTCTACACTCTCTAAAATGTCAATACCCACTCCTTCCCTGGACTCCAACCCTCCACAGCCCCACCTCCCTCTTTGACAGTTTCTCTTAAGCACTTATTACTGGTGCATATGCTGTCTGCTTTACGTATTCAACTTGCTTATTGCCTGTGTCCTCCACTGGAATGGAAGCTCCCTGAGCGGAGATTTTTGTCTTGTTCCTTCCAACATCTCCCAAAACTAAAACAGGGACTGACATGGGACAGGCTGTCAATTAAAATTCGTTTCACATTCGTCTACAGGGCTTTAAGGATGACTCTTCAAGGGTTGTGGTCTACATAGCAAGACATGGGATTATGGTTTTATACAGGCAACACCAAAACAGCCCATCAAGAGAGTACATTCGGTTAAATAAATGAGCAAAGAAACAGGCTGACTCATATTTGAATCCACTCATGTGATCAGTTAACTCAGTAGCCTAAAGACACATAGACTGTATGTCCCTTTTCACGTCTGAGTCATGATCTGTTATGTTTCCAAGACATCTGGAGCTCCCATGAGCTTGACTATTTTCAATACCTCTGATAAGTAGAAAGTTGAATGGTGGCATTCAGGGCCTGCGGAGGGGGGGAGATGAGGAATTGCTGTTCAAGGGACATAGAGTTTCAGTTATACAAGACGATAAAGAAGTGCTAGAGACCAGAGATAGGACATTGGGCTTGAAGTTAACAACACTATATCCTCCACTTAAAATTTTGTTAGGAGGGTAGATTCTTGTTATCCATTCATCTGTTATTACCACAGTAGAAACAGAAGAGGAGTGTCAAAGAAGCCAAAACAGCACCTTCCCTGAGATGGACACCAGACATATGCACACATGGCGACAGCCCTGTGACTGACACAGCAGCCTTACAAAAGAAGGAGGTACACAATGCTCCTCACTGCCCAGAGCCTCAGGCTCAACTGCTCCTCAAAGGGCTGAAGACAGTGTCGGGTGACCTTCCCGTGAGCATCTTACTCTGTTGCTCGCGAGGTGAGTGGAATATTAATAATGAGTGTTGATTGCCCGGGCGAGGGCTCATCACCCCCCTCCTTGGATGAATATTGCCTTCTCCATGACCCCTTCTCTGGTTTCATCTGTAGCAGAACAGGATTTAATATAAACATGTGTGAGAGTCAAATAGCACAACAGGAATCGCAACCTAGTTGCTGATTAAAATTTTACAAGTGCAGAAGTTCCATTCTGGGGGGCTGGAACCCAGCATCCCCAAAGGATGACTGAGTCTTCCTTGAAAAGAGGGTCCAGGTCGTTTTCATCTTGAACTCTGTGAGTCTGACATCTATCTCGCACGTACTCAACAACGATTGTTGATGGAATGAGACATGTGAAGCTTTTAGAATAAACTATTGCATCTCAACTTTCCATTGAATATTTTAAGTAAAGCTGATGTGCCCCCAAAGATAAACCCATCAGGACGAAGCAAGAGAGCAGACCTCACCAGTGTATCTGTCAGCCTTAGTTACAATTTTTCATTCAAGGGCTACACTGTCAATGTCATACTGATGGACAGAAAAGCTGACTTCATCTTCCTGTCTTTCTTTCTATTCAGGCTTCAACTCAGTGATTCTTCAATTACCGAGACTCAATGACAGGACGTTTTTGCTCCCCTATTTCCTGTATGCCAAACAAAGTTCAAAATATGCCAGATCCTTCCAACAGTTTGTCTTCTTTGACATGAGGTAGTTTTGAATACGCGTGTGTATCACTTTGGACCTAAGTACCTTGCTCAGCTGAGAGAGCTCTCAGTCACCACGGAGCGGTTCCACGCATCCAGCGCTCTGTTTCAACTTTGCATACAACAGCTCTCAGAGGATTATCTAAGAAAAAGGTGAACTTGACAAAGACTTTGAATTCTATTTTGAATCTGACAAATTGCCAAAACACAATGACATTCTTTTTCCCATGGCAGTCATAGAATTCCAGAGTCTTTGAAACACAGCAGAACGCAGCTTGGGCTCTTGAAATAAAGAATTATATCCCCAAAGGGCCAGAGGAGCAACTGTGATAGTAGGGTCATGCATTACTTTTTGGCAGAGCCATGCCAGAATCTCTAGAGGAAGAATTGCACAATTTCCCTTGGCTCACAATTGCAATGCTCACGTGTGGCTTTCAGAAAAAACAGAACCTGAATACTGCATTCTCTGGATCTCTTCTTGTTCTGCTGTCTTTGAACGGTGAGAGCAGCCAGCTCCCGCACCTTCATATTGAAGGTCATCCTTTACTCTCACTCCACCCTTTGCTTCTCTGGCTGAGATAATCCACGGTGACCAGTGGATTTATATCAAACCAAATGGATTTAGAAATTTTCATTAACACTGTGACCTTAATATTAAACATTAGCAATATTCAAAGCTTTCTATCAAAATGGTTCATTTAATGGTTTATTTCTCACTTCTTCACTATTCTTTTACCATTTTTAATTTTTGTATGCTTTGATATGGAAAATATTTGTCGTAACCTATCTGTGTGCACGTCCTGTTCTTTCCCTTTCAAACGCTCCTTCCCTTTTTACAGTGCCTAACTTTGTCAATGGATACTGGCCAAAACGTATATTTTCACAGTACTTTTTAAAGAAACAGACACCAATTTGCTAAGATTTGAGAATGTTCCAAGAAGATCTTACAACTTATCATTTTTCCTTGTTTACTGTAATAATAAAATTCAATTATCGCATATTTATTTCTTTGGTCAAATGCCATCCTTACCACAAGAGCATTATTTACAATATGACGTATAAACTTTTAGGGGTCTAAGGACACTATAGAGCTGAGAGGAGATGCATGATAGAGAGGAAGGAGATTGTCACTTATTTAGTATTATTCTCTAGACGTGTTTATATATATTCATATTTAATGTCTGGAACAACCCGTTTTATAGATGAGTAAACCAAGGTTCAGCAAATTTAAGAAACTTATCCTAAATAATCATCTCATAACTATCAGATTCTAAACCCTGTCAGAAGACTACAAGGAAAAATGCTGAAAAACAGTTTCACCCTCTTCAGATTCAGTGCTCACATCAAAGTGGCTGGTTAATTTACTCCATTAAGACTGCAGGCACAAAAGCATTTGCATGAAAGGTAAAAAGAGTTACCAAAATGATTCTGACTTTTCTCTATTCGAACTAGTTGCTTTTGCCTAATCAAGAGGAAATATAATGTAGGAAGAGCATATTTTTTGGAAATATAATGTAGAAAGAGCATATTTAACTCAAGTGTATTTGTGTACACTTGAATTAAAAGACAAGTTTTTCACTTTCTGGTTGTGTGACAGGAAAAATTAGTTAATCTTGCTGATAAAATTAAATTGTTCTGAGAATAAAATGACTTGAGAATGAAGAATAAATACTCTTATTCGAGTACCTCGCACAAAGTATTTACTGAATAAACTAATGTCAGGATAATATATAATAATAATAACAGAAAACAGTAGTGGCAAAAAGCCTAAGAAGAAAGAAAAGACACTGCTTCCCAAATCTTTCAACGCAACAGTCATGGTATAGATTGTAAAACACAAAGCAGAAATCCTCACGTAACATGAAGACATGAAGACATTTATGTTCACTCTTGCTTTCATCTTTATGTCCCGTGTTTTCACAACGACTTTTTGCATTATGCAGTTTGAGGGGACTTCAAACCTAATCTAGGCTTTGTTTTCTAAAAGATCTACACCTCAGCCACCCTAGTCAAACAGCTGTGGGTCCGCTGTGTCCCAGCTGGGCTCCACCTGTCTCTTCAGACAACTGACAGCTGCTACAAGCTGCAGATAGAAGCTCAGCCCCGCCAGCTGGTGCCACTGCTTCTTGACATATATTTCGATTGTGTGCCTTCCCTTGTGCTTGGGAACACTCCAGTTGGGTTTTGAACCACAAGATTTTAGTTTTCCCTTGAGTGAGTACTTTACTGGAGACCTGAAGGCTGTAACCCAGGTTAGCAAAGAGGATGGGAGGTCAGGATAATGAAAGGGGGTTCCAGGAACTGACAAAGCAGGGCCATGGTGTTAGAGAAACTATTGGCTAAACACAGATCATACACCCTCTGGATCACTGTAACCATAGAGCCGGAGAGATAGAACACGAGACCAGGAATCTATTTGAAATGTACATGGCAAGGGAATTCCATGGGGAAGCAAATGGTAAAGCAGGCCAAGTATGACGGGGTCGGCCGGCCCAGTTATCAGAGCTCTTTCTTCCCCTGCTTTTTACAAGCCTCTGTCTTTCCACTTCTGGGCTTCCATGCCCTCTTTTCCTAGCCACCTCCAACACTCTCATTTTCTCCCCTCCAACATCCTTCACACGTTTGCCCACTTTGTCCTATAGCACGTGTACATAACTGCCTTCCTTCTGCTTAATAGAAAAACTGATTCCCCACTTCTCCTACAAGGTTGAATTTCCCTCCTTAGGTGACGTGTAAAGACCTGCACGGTCTAAAAGACTTCTCACTCACCAGCCTTAGCCCCTCACCGTTCCCTTCTGGCCACAAACACCGACACGTGGGGTCACTGGTGGGACTCAGCTCGCATCCCCTCAAATATTCTCTTACGTGGATGAGCAGTTGTACCAACACTGTCTGTTAAATAAGCCACACTCTTCTCTCCGGACTAAAACACCACTTATGTCTAATATTTTATCGCATGTATACTGGACTGTATTTCTCGATTCTCTTTGGTTAAAATTATTTGGTTTACCACTTTGTTAAACTAATCTATTTATCTATCTGTATTCCAACACTGTACTGAGTCGATTCTACTGGCTTTATAGTATTCGTTGACATCTGCCAAATAGGTTTTAAAAAGAGTTTTCTTGGCTATCTCCAAAGATTTGCACTTCCGTATGAATTTCAAGATCATTTTATCCAATTCCAGATTGGATAAATTCCACTGGAATTTAAATTGTAAATTTAATTAAATTTACATATTAATATTTAGAGAATTGACTTGTGCTGTAGACAATTCTCTTTATCATCACTGGCTTTTTGAAAATGTCAGATACATTTAAATTTCTTTATTAAAGGTCCTGTTAATTATTTTACAAAAAGGGTATGACAAACCAAAGTAGCCATTTCAGACATCTCAAAGCTATTCTACCTTTTTATAGCATTCTTGAGAGTAAGAAAAGAAAAATACATGTTGAAAGGAAATATTGGTGGGGAACTTCTAGGGAACCGAGGGACGGGCAGCCGCTTAACTCTGAACCACTTTACACATCCTTCAGAACACTATTTAGATCACCAAGAAGAACAAATAGCACCAAATAAATATTATGCCTGCAGCAAAACAATATTAATGGAAAGCACAACAAATTCAACAAAAATGACGTGACAGAGCTGAAACTAATCACATCAGTCATATCAATATTTTAAATTTGGTTCACAAAGCAAGAGACACACTCAAAACAAAGTGATTCAGCAAAGCCAAACTAGATGATAAGCAAATACACGAGGCCAGTGGAAACAACAGAATATCAGGGTGCTGATCCTGAGAGCAGACAACAGAATTTGAATTAAAAATGGCAAATGAAATGAATTAAATGCCATTTCATTATTTTAAATACTTTATACTAAGATATAGGAGGTATGAATAACTAGGCTCTAAATAACACAATTCATTCATAAGACAGAAACTATGGAAGACACGGGATAGATTGAAACACACTCTTGGTGCAAGAGATAGCTGGTGGGCCAAAGATCAGTAAGGATAGTAAAGATCCCAAGTGCAATTCTAGATAAGTTTCCCCTTAACCAGACACTTTTTATTGAAAGAAAACCCCACAATGAACAGAAAGTAAAGAAATCCCACAGCGATGGGGACATGTCAAAGGCCTACAAGAAACCTACTGAAAGAACCTCCAGTAGCCAAAGCCGAAAAAATGTGAGCGATAAAGTAGTATTGGATTATAACCTAAAGTATAGAGTAAACACCCATAAGTCCATATGCTATAAATAAAAAATTGAATAAATTAATAAATATTAGAGAAGAAACAAATCTTCCATGAAGAAGAATTTCAAATAATTTGTGTAGATACTCTACCCTCAAAAGGTGAAGCATAACTTCCATTCCTTAGGTATTGGCTGAACAGTGATCTCCTTCCAAAGTATACAGTAACAAGGGGATTAAAAAACCAATAATTTTGCAGTGGAGAAATCTGATAAAACACTACCTGAGCCAAGTGATCAAGCCTCACTCTCCCAGGCATTCTAGCAGTTTCCACAATCTCAATTCCCTATATTAAATCCTTTAAACTTGAAACACTGAGAGTGATTTCTCTTTCTCTGACAAAATCCTCCTTGGTTCTCAGACCCTGTCTTAGTTTTCTGGGGCTGGCAGAACGAAGTCCCACAGACTGTAGACTTAAACAGCAGACCTTTACTGTCTCATAGCCTGGAACCTGGACGTCCAGGATGGTGTCCACAGAGTCTGTTCCACAGAGTCCCAGGGCTGTAAGGAACGCTCTTTTTCACTCCTCTCCCCTTGGTTTGTAAATGGCCATCTTCTTCCTGTGTCTCTTCACATTCCATTCTCCCTGTGAATATATCTGTTTCCAAATTTCCCCTTTCTGTAAGGACACCAACCTTACTAGATTAGGGCCAACCCTACTGACCTCATTTTTACTTAATTATCTTAGTAAAGACTGTATCTCCAAATAAGATCACATCCTGAGGTACTAGGGGTTAGAACGTCAACATATGAATTTGAAGGGAAGACACAATTCAACCCATAAAAGATCCAAAATAATAGTGACTTATACAAGACAGAAATTGATTATTTCTTGTATAATCTAAGGATATTACGTAAATAGCTCGTTTACTGCCCAATAACATTCTCAGCTTGCCAAGCTATTTTTTCTCCGCTTGGCGTGGATGTTTTCCCTAAATTCACCTCATGGACCAAAACTATTGCTGCAGCACCAGCCATAAGGACTATATTCCGGCTAGCAGGAAGTAGTACTGGACAAAGGAGAAAGTGGCAAAGAGCATAAGCAAGTTACCTGTTAAGAACGTTTTCCCAAGTCCTTTTGCTTACATTCTTTTGGCCAGAATTAAGTTAAATGGCCCCATCCATCTCTTGTGTGAGATGCTAATTAACATAATATTTATTCTGAGAAGAAATTAACCTGGTGAAAACTTCTGTTGCTATGAAGGAAGGAGAGGATGGATATTGAGGTCAACTGGCAAAATGCTCCACAGTGAAGATATTACATAATTATAGGCTGTGGTTCCAACTATTTGGTTGGAAAAAGTAGTGAAAAGACTTACATAGGTCAATGGAAATACCGTCTATTCTGTGGATTAGTCAAGATCTCAAAGTTATTTATAAAAGCAAGGTTTCTTCTTTATCTTTGGACACACTGTATGTCTTGTCAAAGGAAGACTCAGAAGCAGAATCACTTTAAAAAGCGAGGAAGCGTTTTTTCACAAAGACTTCTAGGAAAGTCAGGCTTCAGAAGACTGGCTCACCAAACATAAGACGCAACAGATATTTTTAACAATGGCAAATGACCAAGCTTAGTCCATTTATATTAGTCTGCTCATGGTGGAAAAGGAGCAATTCTCAAGCAGTTATATTCACAAAGTTATGTTCCAATACCAACACATTAAAAAAAAATCAGGGATAAAATTTTTTGTGAAGTCCAGTTTATACAAAATAGTCAAGATTTTATCTTTTGGGCATTCCAGAACCCGTAAGTATGAACTGTTAGTTTATCCCAAGGGCACGCCGTATCTTTTATGACAGTTCTTAGACATCTTAGCAGCAAAGTGTTCCATTCTGATTCTGCAACGTCAACCAAAAATGTCAGTTTCTTCCTGCACGCCTCCATTTCCATTTTCCCTTTTATCTCCTTGGCAACAAGGACAAGACATCAGCATTGAGCTTTGCTTCCCTTCTTTGGCCTGTAGGTAAAATATCTGGATATTATTACTCTAGGCCCTCCTGGTGCTGATTTCCCAAATTACCAGCACTCCCACGCCACCCGCGTCCTGCCATCACTGGTTACCTCGCACTGTGGTCACTTCCTGCTGTTTCTCAGGCAGCACCTAGAGGACAGGGCAGGGATTGGGCAAAGGGCTATCCAAACACAGAACTGGTAAAACAGGAGGCTGGACTCAATGACAATTAAATGATCGATCTCTCATTTTCAAAAGACAGTTTATCAGTTATGTGAGCATTTGAGTGTACAGTTTTTGCAGCTGCTGAGAAGAAATGCTTGCTATTATTAGCCACTGAAGAAACGGAGAAGCGGGCATTGTTGCTGCATCCCATCTAGTGGTCATCACTGCTGAGACACAGAGCAGCTTTTTGGATTCAAAATCAAGGACCAGGACGGGACTGAAGCCAAATTTTCTCGTGCCTTCAACTGTTCCCTCTTATAAAGTAAGCCACCTGGAAAAGTATTATTTTTTTTTTAGCTGTGAGATGATCAGCCAGTGAAATTTAAGGCCGATACTTGAGGAAGAAATGTATTTCTCTGAAGATTTAAATTAAATGAGAGGTAATTATCGAAGATCATCATAGTTCAAGATTAGCCTCAGTAAATCACGACTTCCCTTTTATTGTCTCTTCCCTCTTCTCAGAAGAAGGCATCTTTAATATCATTTTATAATGCAGGAATTTAAAGTTCTGGCATTAACACTTTACTAACACTAGTGTCTATGTAAACGCCCTATTGGTTGTTTAGGTGCTGCTAAAGGCTTACACTTTTCAAGCAAGCAACAAAATACCGGGAGTGTCTTGCAATTTGGAAACTGTTTCTCAGTCCTGATTTCTTTTCTTACAAACTCCAAGCAAATGATTCATTTATCCCTAAAGACAATCTTACTAATGAAAAAGAACCCTTTAAGATCACTCCAATTAATTGGTAGCAGCTACACAAGGCCCTGTGTTAAGAAATCGCATATGATTAGGCTGAAGGCAATTTAGCCAAAGCAATCTGGCTCACTGTGATGGAGCCGAAAGTAACCGAAAGTTCTGCTTAAAAGCCTAATTGCAAATGAGTATTCTTCCAACGATGCGCTTGTCTTTTAGCACGGTGCTTCGCACGATGATTTCTTAGATATCTAAGAATTTTGGAGAGAAAGATTTCCATTTTATTCCTTCCTGTCAACTGAAAAAAATGCACAGCCTGAAAGTTGAGAATTATGTTTCATTCGGTGGACAAATCTGAGGACTTAAGCCAGGGACACAGCATCTCAGATAACTGTGAGAAACTGTTCCAAAGAGGCAAGGGGGGAGGGGAGGGAGCCAGGATATATAGGAGTTTTTGGCAACAAAAGACAAGAAGTCAGGGACTTTCCTAGCGGTCCATTGGTTGGGACCCTGCACTATCACTGCAGGGAAGAGAGAATAAGATCCCACATGCCTGGTGGCACGGCCAAAAAAATACATAAATAAAAAGACAAGGAACTCAGGACATCAAAATATTACTGTTAACGCAAGAAAACCAGATATCTCAAGTTAAGGAAGTTAGCACTTTGCTATGTATGGGAAGATGCAAGAGTCTGGGCTCACTGAAATCATTCCTTTGATGTGCACCTCAGCTCTCTGGGGCCAGTACCCTGTGCTCTCTCATCCTGTGGCTGCAGCAGCTGACTGCTAGATGGACTTGCCAGTGGGCAGACCTTTTGTCTCCATCCGGAGTTCCCTCAGGGCTCACCATCCGGGCACCTGTCACGTGATGGCGTCATGGCTGCAACACCCTTTGTTTCCTGATATGACAGGCAATATCTTAGTTCACATTCCTAATGTGCTTTTTTAAAATTTATATTCTTCCATTACTGCAGTGCACTCTTTGCAGTAGCAGAAATATGGAGAAGTCCAGCTCCCCACACACGGAGAATTGTGAAGTCTTTCTGGTGATTAGCTCTAGGGCTTTAATGTTGTGATACGTCCTTTGCAGGGGGAACAGTTATTTTTCTACTTCAATGCATTACAAGCAGAACTAAATCAATGAGAAAAATTATAAAAAAAAAGAAATTGAAGCTATTGGTAAAGATCTAAAAATTCGATGGAAATACTGAAAGACAGAAAGAGGTGCAAAACTCCAGTGAGGCACCGAAAGTATCACCGTTCAAGGAATATTGTGTGCTAATCATTACCTCTAACATTATTATTTGACTAAATTATCCTGGGGCCCAGCTGACACTTGGCTAAACAGTATTGACCAACCTATGAGCACAGGGGGATGGACCAAAAGACCTTGGGCCTCAGCCAGGGAAGAGAATTAGATTGATGAGAGATGAAGGGGCAACCACATTACAATATGCTCACCTGATAGAAAATAAATACTATTCCTATAAACAAAGAGAAAATGTTTGAGGAGAACACCTTGTCATCATCGTGCTGCAATGAAAACAGCAAAGAAATCGTGAAGACTTTCCCCAAGTGTTAGCCTTTAGTGGAGAAATATACTTCAAAACAGAATAATCTTCCAACCCGGAAATCCTCTCCATAAAGTCAGGAGAGAAAGAAAATAGTTTTATTGTTGAATAAGCATTAAACCAGAATGTGATGCACGTAGCAGGTAGTCTGCTAAGAGGTTTGTCACCAAGCGGACGCGACCCATTAGATACACGTTCTCAGGATAAACGGTAACTCGTCCTCAAGTAACGGGACTTGACGGAAACGTTTGTCCCATGTAATTCATCCTAAATCTACCCGGTAATTGGGGTGACCATCCGTGTTGGTTAATTGACTTTATACAAAGGAAGAACAAACACCGATCTCTCTACGGCAGGAGATGGAGCCCTTACCTTCCTTGATGTTACGTCTCAAGGAGATGGCTCCCAGGTCCTTGAGAAAGACTTTCCCGGGCTGGGAAACCTAAGTTTAGCTTTTGGAAAGATTTACAAATACTTCGAAGAGACAGAGAAAGAACTTTCAAGTTTTTTAAAGAAAATGTTCTAAGAAAAGGGAGATCTCCCTGATCTCTAACAGGTAGAATGATGCCTCTTCTTTTCACTTTTTATTTGCCCTACACCTTCCACGTTTGCTTCTCTGGCAGCAGCCTCACTGCCTCTGCCACCCTGCATCTTCAGTGCTTGCTGGTCGCCTCCGGGAGCCTGCTGTCAATGTGACCCCTTCCCCTCCAGTGTTGCCTGCGGCCACCTCGCCTCTTCTTCTTCAGTTTGCTCCAGACCCAAGCTGCCAGCCTTCTATCAAATCTGAAGTGCCTGAAAACACCGTTCTCAGGGAATTTCACCTGATAGTGTTGTTATGTCATCTATCATTTCCTTTATATACTTCAGTACAGACGGAAGGATGCACATGTGTGTGTGCAAGTTGCCTTTCGTTCGTAAGGGAGGGATGGGGGTCAACAAGGAGGAATCAGGAAACAAACTCCGGGTGGGCAACTCGAAGACCCTCGTTGGTATTCCAGCCTCCAGGGGGCTACGCAACTCTTCCTGTGATGCCAGCTCCATTCTGCACTGCAGGACTGTGAATCTACATAAGAGATGTAGTAAATAATAGTTCATGGGAGGAATGAGCGGTGTTCACCCTGCATGGCTGCAAAAGTTGTTTGGGGCACTTCAACTTTTACATGATCATATAGAAAAACCTGGAGAGTAAAGTAGCTTAACTTTCCAAAAAGGTGCCAAAGGTTTAACGTCCTAGTCAATCATGTGACCAAGAGCTTCAAAAATGTGGTACATCCACCTTCAGAACATTGCTGAATTTGCATCTGAGGAAACTTTTCTTGCAAAGTACTGGGCTATACACCTGACACTAACACAACATTGTAAATCAACTACACTTCAATAAAAAATGAAATTAAAAAAATTTTTAAATGTACTTAGTGAAGTACCGAAAAGGACAGAGAACTGACCATGTGACTATAGGCAAAACACAATACTCTCTCTTGCCGGGGTGCAGAGAGGTACCTGCCTCTAATTGTTAGAAACCACTGATACCCCCGCAAAAGTATATGGCAATTACGCATCACCAGACTATGTCCATTTTCAACAGATGTATATCTGTCTCAGAAAAAGTTTAATTCTTTAAGTAATGAGATAAATGATTGCGTATATGCCAGTACAAGACACTGAAGGTAATCAAACCAAAATTTAAGAGCATAAGTGCAGTTTAAATTTTTTCCAGAAAAAACAATGTTAACAGTAAATAAGTGAAAAAATACATATAGAGAGAAATAAAATTGGTTTCATAAATTATGAATCCACCAAAAAAAACTGCAATGAAAATCTAAAAAGATAAACTGGTAGGGCATTTTTCTTTTGAAGCTACTTGTTAAAAAAAAAAAAGGATTAAATTAGCTGAAAATAGCCCACAAAAGAGACAAAATTCTCAATTACAGTTAAATCAGGCTTTTCTAGTTTACCTTCATTGTTTCTTTTTTACTAAGATAGTGTTTATATAAAACGGCATATATAATTTTAGGTATATAGGTAGGTGAATGTCAGTAATTGTAGAAAATCATGTTAGCTGAGTTTGGGCTACAAACTGGATTTCTTCAGCAGTTAGTTTGGGTCTCAGTTCAGATATTTTGTCCTCCGCGTTTGTGCTTTGCATCTGTTGATTAGAGATGAGAGGGGCTTCCCTGGCGGCCCAGTGGTTAGGACTCTGTGCTCCCAGTGCAAGGGGCACACGTTCAATCCCTGGTGAGGGAACTGGGATCCCGCAAGCCAAGCAGTGGGGCAAAAAAAAAAAAAAAAAAAGAGAGAGAGATGGGGAGGTAGATTTTGGACATCCATTCTCAGACTCCTTCCTTCCAGGATTCCCCACACTCCTCAACAGTCATGTTTTACCAGCTCATTTCTGATTTCCTAGAAATCCTTCTGGAGTTTTCCACATGTGCTCCACAGCCCCCCAGAGAAACCTCCATGTACAGTTCCACCTCCCGGTTCAAGCAAGTGTGCTCTCCCCCCGGAGTCTGCTGGCTTCTCCTCACCCCCATGGCCTCCAGGTAGTTTTTGTACATGTCCGGTCTTTATAGTTTTTCCTTCCAGGGCTTTGTCTGGTAGAGACTTGGTCCATTTTAGGAGAAAGATAGACTCCTGCCAACAGAAGCTCTCCGACTCTCACCCTAACAGTTAATTCCCATCATTATCAGAAATCTCCAAAGGAGACGATGCTTGGACTAAAGAGGGAAAACTAAGCCAGGTGCAAATGCCCTCAGTTTCTCCATTAAAACATGCAGACAGTTGTATTACTTTTCCAGTTAGCCTTTTTCTATGGCGTTTAAATCCAAGGAACCCAAACAGTATCAACTTTACATCAAATCTTTGCTAACTGAATTGCGACTTGGCCAGAGTCATTTCTATTACTAGCTATTGACCACAAGTGCTACTGAACTGCTGTGTGGACACAGCAGGCGTTGTGTACACAGGAAGCAATACAGCACCCTCAGGAAATTCTCTGTGGGCATTTCCACTTTCTCTATCTACTGGAGATGCAAAAATGTTTTACTTCTCTCAGTAAGACCATCGATGATGCACAATGAAAGGGCCTCCATCTCTTGACAAAGTGGCATAATATATGGAAAGAAATGGATGTAGGCGCAAGAAAGTAGACGTGACACCGATTTCCAGATTTTCTAAGTTAGGGGTTATGAGGCGCTTCATGCCCTTAATAATTTTTTTAAATTTATTTTATTGAGGTAGAGTTGATTTACGATATTGTGTTCATTTCTGCTGTACAGCAAAGTGACTTAAGAGCACACATATATACATTCTTTTTCACAGTCTTTTCCATTATGGTTATCACAGGATACTGAATAGAGTTCCCTGTGCTGTACAGTAGGACCTTGTTGTTTATCCATTCTATATTGAATAGTTTGCATCTGCTAATCCCAAACTCCCAATCTAACCCTCCCCCACTCTCCCTCCCCCTCAGCAACCACAGGTCTGTTCTCTGTGTCTGTGAGTCTGTTTCCATTTTGTAAGTTCATTTGTGTCATATTTTAGATTCCACATATAAGTGATATCATATGGTATTTGTCTTTCTCTGTCTGACTTATTTCACTTAGTCTGATAATCTCCAAGTCCAACCATGTTGCTGCAAATGGCATTATTTCATTCTTTTTTATGGCTGAGTAGTATTCCATTGTATATATGTACCACATCTTCTTCATCCATTCATCTGTCAATGTACATTTAGGTTATTTACATGTCTTGGCTATCGTGAATACATTCCTTAATTTATTTCTCAATTAAGAAATGTAAGCTGATATCTTTTATGAGCAAAACACTGGGCTAAGTGATGGGGGATAGAAAAGTGGGTAAGACAGAGACATCCTTTGCCCTGCTCAGCATCAGCCTGGTAATAAAGGCACACATGGGATGGAGATCATTACCACACCTGCCATGGGCAGGAACTGAGCTACTGAGTGAGCTTACAAGTTTTATAAACTTATCTCTGGTTCCCACATCAACCTTGTACAGATTCCTATCCCTGTTTTACAGATCAAAAAACTGAGACTTGGAAAAGTTAAGGGCTTACTCAAGAACACATATCTAAAATTAACACAGTTGCAATTCAAACCAGTTCATCGGATTCCAAGGACCCCATGATCCTGTCACAACTCTATACTGCTTTTCAGGGTAATTTAATAAGATACACCAAACAGGTAAAAATGAAGTTCTGTGTCATTTCAGAAAAAGGCTTAAGCAACTCCCAAACGGAGAGAAATGCAAAATCTTCATGGCAAAGAAAGTAAATTCCTAGACAAGTACATACTGGTATTCAATTTTTAATTAATCAAGCAAAATGGACATGATTCCACCCCAACTGCCATTTTAGAGACGTATGTATACTGCTCTGCAATATTAATTCAAACTTGTATGTTCAGGGCTTCCCTGGTGGGGCAGTGGTTGAGAGTCCGCCTGCCGATGCAGGGGACACGGGTTCGTGCCCCGGTCCGGGAAGATCCCACATGCCGCGGAGCGGCTGGGCCCGTGAGCCATGGCCGCTGAGCCTGCGCGTCCGGAGCCTGTGCTCCGCAACGGGAGAGGCCACAACAGGGGGAGACCCGCGTACCGCAAAAAAAAAAAAAAAAAAAGCGTGAAGGTACCAGTCGTGCTGCCCTCCACCGCCCTCCCCTATCTCATCTCCCAAGTCCTCTCCCTCTCTCTCTCTCTTTCTTTTTTAAGAAAGATTGGTAGAGGTGACAATATACCCACAGTGTTACTCATCCACCTTTTCTCCTATGCATCTGTTTGGATGAAGTGGATAGTCTAGCCCTCTGCTGGGAAATTTCCAGGCCAAAGTGATTAAAAGTAAGGATAGTTGACCCCACGGCCTGACTTCTGAAGCTTCATTTTCACTTCTACCAAGGACCAAACGAAAATCCCCTGGGTTAAGTTATAGCGGATTTTTCCCTGCTCTTTCAAGAAACCATTGCATTGTTCTCTGACATTGAAAAAACCCCCGCTGTTGGTCTGAATGCAACTTTTTGGAAGCTGGATTTGATTTTACAGTATTTCAAAGTCTATTCTCAAACACTGACTATTGCTAGCTCACTGCATGTCCAAGTAGGCACCAGTATCTAGGGCAACATAAATGGAAAGTGGACCAATATCAGGGTCTCAGCATCACTACTGACCTCAGTGGAGCACAAAGGGGTGTAAAGCTAATAAACACTGAATACGAAAGTGAAGAAGCAGTTGGCTCTGCAGACCCTGTCCCCATCAGGGGTCACAGTCCAGATGCACATACTCTAGTTTCTGAGACCTTGCATGAGATATGGCCCCAGCTCCTCGTCTATGAAAGAGAGAGAATAATAGCACCTGCAATTCCACGGTTGTGGCGAAAACTAAATTAGATTTAAGGGAACAGAAAGAAAAACGACAGACTAGAAGGGGACCTTCACAGAACACACATCTGACAAAGGACTTCTACAAAAAACAGACAAAGAACTCTTACAACTCAACAGTAAGAAAACACACACCAGTTGAAAAGTGGCCAAAAGGTCTGAAGAGACCCCTCGGCAAAGAAGATCTGCAGATGGCAAAGAAACCTGAAAAGGTGCTCAACATCACGTGTCAGGAGGGAACTACAAGTTAAAACAAGGAGGCAACTCTGCTCACCTATTAAACGGCTAAAATCTGGAACACTGACAGTGAGACCCTTGCCAAATGCCGGCAAGGACGCAGAGCAATAGGAACTCTCATTCACTGCTG
Organism: Neophocaena asiaeorientalis asiaeorientalis; assembly: GCF_003031525.2. Classification (NCBI taxonomy): domain Eukaryota; kingdom Metazoa; phylum Chordata; class Mammalia; order Artiodactyla; family Phocoenidae; genus Neophocaena; species Neophocaena asiaeorientalis. Next base: position 3,043,033 of record NW_020174048.1, read on the forward strand.
GTAAGAAGGCAAAATGCTGCAGCCCCTTTGGAAGACACTTTGGTAGCTTCTTACAAAGCTAAGCATAGTCTTACCATACGTTCCTGCAGTTGTTCTCCTTGACTTTTACCCTAGTGATTTGAAAATGTACATCCACGCAAAATTCTGTGCACAAATGTTTATAGCAGCTTCATTCATAATTATCAAAAATTGGGAGCGGGCTTCCCTGGTGGCGCAGTGGTTGAGAATCTCCCTGCTAATGCAGGGGACACGGGTTTGAGCCCTGGTCTGGGAGGATCCCACATGCTGCGGAGCGGCTGGACCCGTGAGCCACAACTACTGAGCCGGCGCGTCTGGAGCCTGTGCTCCGCAAAAAGAGAGACCGCGATAGTGAGAGGCCCGCGTACTGCGATGAAGAGTGGCCCCCGCTCGCCGCAACTAGAGAAAGCCCTCGCACAGAAACAAAGACCCAACGCAGCAAACATAAATAAATGAATTACTAAACTCTTACTACCCCCAACATCTTCTTTAAAAAAAGAAAAAAATTGGGAGCAACTCAGATGTCCTTTCATAGGTGAACAGATTAACAACTGCCAATCATTCATACAATGGAGGATTATTCAGCAGTAAAAAGAAACAAGCGTCAAGCTACAAAAAGACATAGAGGAATCTTAAGTCATATTGCAAGTGAAAGAAGCCAGACAACTTATGGATACCAAACGGGAAAGGGGGAGGATAAATTAGGAGTTTGGGATTAACATATACACACTACTATATATAAAATAGATAACCAACAAGGACCTGCTGTATAGCACAGGGGACTATACTCAATATTTTGTAATAACCTGTAGGGGAAAAGAATCTGAAACTGAATCACTGTGCTGGACACCTGAAACAACTCACACAATGTTACAAATCAACTATACTTGAATTAAAAAAATAAACATTAAAAAAAAAGACTATACACTGTGTGATTCCAACTCTATGACATTCTGGAAAAGGTAGAACTATGCAGACAGTAAAAGAGCTGAGTGGTTACCAGAGCCTCAGGGTGGGGCGTGAAGGGAGTGGAGGGATGCATGGGGGAGCACAGGGGACTTTTAGGGCAGTGGAAGTACTCTATATGATCCTGAGATGGTGGATACACGGCTTTAAGCATCTGTCAAAACCCATAGACTGTCCAACACCAAGAACCCTAATGTAAACTGTAGAACTTTAGTTAATAATTGTGTATCAATGTGGGTTCATTGATTATAGCAAATTTACCACATAAATACAATATGTTACTAACATGGGGAGTTGAGGTGGTGATGATTAGGTGGACAGGCTCTCTCTGTTCAATTTTTCTGCCAACACAAAACTGCTCTAAAATATTGTCTATTAATTTTTTTAATTAAAAATTAGATAGTGTGTACAAATTGGCTTAGTGCGGTTATATATATAAATGATTTTTTAAATTAAACAGAGGTAGACAGTATGCATTATATATAGGTATTAAAACATACTGCTCACCATTTCCTGGTTAAAAAGTCAGAGATGGGGGCTTCCCTGGTGGCGCAGTGGTTGAGAGTCCGCCTGCCAATGCAGAGGACAGGGGTTCGTGCCCCGGTCCAGGAAGATCCCACATGCCACAGAGCGGCTGGGCCCGTGAGCCATGGCCGCTGAGCCTGCGCATCCGGAGCCTGTGCTCCGTAATGGGAGAGGCCACAACAGTGAGAGGTCCGCGTACCACAAAAAAAAAAAAAAAAAAAAAAAAAAAAAAAAGTCAGAGATGGGAAGAGATTTCTATGAAAACTTAGGAAGGAAACTGTCCTCCAAATTTCCTTTCTCCAGGTTCTTCCTGCCATCCTTCTGCCCCTAACTTGTGTGGACTCTAGACATTGGCCACATTTTCCAGGTTTGCCAACCAGTTAGAACAACCCCACAGGAATCAGTCTGCGTCACACAGGACAGAGTAGAAACTGTGACATTGCAAAGCTTTCATTAGGAGTTGGATGTGATTGAGGAATCACTAAAAGGGTCTGGTTGGTCTTTTAACACTTGTCCAGTTCCTGGTTTTATCATTTTCAGTATTTCTCTACCCACTTAGTTGTATTTAAAAACAAACCATTTGGAGTGAGTTATTTGTAGTGAGGTGGATGGACCTAGAGTCTGTCACCCAGAGTGAAGTAAATCAGAAAGAGGAAAACAAATACCGTATGCTAACACATATATATGGAATCTTAAAAAAAAAATGGTTCTGAAGAACCTAGGGGCAGGACAGGAATAAAGATGCAGACGTAGAGAATGGACTTGAGGACACAGGGAGGGGTAAGGCTGAGCTGGGACGAAGTGAGAGAGTGGCATGGACATATATACACTACCACATGTAAAACAGATAGCTAGTGGGAGGCAGCCGCATAGCACAGGGAGATCAGCTGGGTGCTTTGTGACCGCCTGGAGGGGTGGGATAGGGAGGGTGGGAGGGAGAGAGACGCAAGAGGGAGGGGATATGGGGATATATGTATACATATAGCTGACTAACTTAGTTATACAGCAGCAACTAACACAACAATGTAAAGCAATTATACTCCAATGAAGATGTTAAAAAAAAAAAAAAGACCATTTGGGACTTCCCTGGCGGTCCAGTGGTTAAGACTTCGCCTTCCAATGCAGGGAGTTCGGGTTGGATCACTGGTTGGGGAACTAAGATCCTACGTGCCTTTCGGCTAAAAAACCAAAACAAAAAACAGAAGCAATATAGTAACAAATTCAATAAAGACTGTAAAAAAAAAAGACAATTTACTTTAGTTGTTCTAGGTTTCCCTCTGGTGGTTGTACGTGGGTACAACATCTCTACAAGGCAAAGGTAAGACACTGCTGTGTTTCCAAAGTAAGGAGAAACATGAATTTCCAAGGGATCTCTTGGGAATTTGGCAAACACTACCTAGCCAGGTGATTCTGTCTGATTTGATGTGATGAGAAGGGCACTTCTTTGGTGTTCCTTCCCAAAAGGCATAATGACTCCATCCTAACCATGAGAAAAATATCAGGCAAACCCAAACTGAGGGTCATCCTACAAAACACCCTCAAAGCTGCCAGGGCCATGCAAACAAGGACAGTCTGAGAAACAGTCACAGATCAGAGGAGGCGAAGACAGTGTGACAACTAAATGCAATGAAGTGCCCTGGGTTGGATCCAGGAAAGCAAGAGGACAGCAGAAGAAAAGCCAATAAAATCCTAATAAAGTATGGAGTTCAGTTAACAGTAACGTACTAGTGTTTGTTTCTTGGTTGTGGCAATGTCATGTATGTATGACACTCTACGGGAAGCTGGGTGAGGAGTGTACAGAACACTGTACTATCTTTGTAACCTTCTGTAAATCTAAATCCATTTTAATATAGGAGGATGCGCAAAATCTTTTCTCAGAAAATTCTTTTTCTTCTTTTTAGATCTTTCTCTAAGCCTCTCCCTTTCCTTCCTGAGACTATAATTTCAAGTTCCTAAGGCTTTAAGTTAAATTTGGTCACTTTCTGCACAACTCTTCAAATGTATTTTAAACAGGTAAATTTTATAGTATGTCATTTGTACCTTAAAAAAGTTGTTTAAAAAAGAAAAAATTCCAGGAGGGATAAATTAAAAGTTTGGGATTAACATATACACACTATTATATATAAAATAGATAATCAACAAGGACCTACCGTATAGCACAAGGAACTCTACTCAATATCTTGTAATAATCTGTAAGGGAAAAGAATCTGAAAAATAATGTGTATATCTATATGTATAACTGAATCACTTTGCTGCAAACCTGCAACTAACACAACACTGTGAATCAACTGTACTCTAATATAAAATACAAATTAAATTAAAAAAAGAAAACATTCTGTAAGTTTCATCCATTGATTCTAGTTTTACCCTCTAGCATGTTATGCCTCTTTAAATATTGAAAAAGTTTCTTCCCTCCTCTCTCCCTCCTTTTCTCCTCCCTCCCTCCCTTCCTCCCTTTCTTCCTTCTTTCCTTCCTCCCTTCCTTCCTTCCTTGCTCTTCCTCTCTGTCTCTTTTGACTTCTTTTGGGGGCAGGGGCTTTCTTTTTCATTTTTTTCTCTTGTACAGAAATTTGTAGTTTCTTGACACTTCCTTCCTTGACCTTTTCCACATTTCTCACTATTAGGTGACAGTGGGAAATCCGGGGGCTCTTTCACCTCATGTGCAAAAAAGCAGGCTTCCTCCTACATGAGACCCAAGTGGACCACCCATTCCCTGAGATAAGACTCAAGCAACAGCTAGAACTCCAATTAGTTTTAATTTTCACAAATGAAAATTCTTGTAGCTTTGCAAACTCTTCCAAATGGCTGGACGTATCCACTCAGATAATGAGGGTTAAAAAGAACTTCTGCTAAGTGCTGAATTTCCTCTCCTGGGATGTGGGGAGAGGGACTTCTGAAAGCACAGACCGCATCCTAGTTTCCCGAAGGAGATGCGATTTCAGCACTAAAGCAGGCTGTCTTCTCTGGAGGTGTTTCCTCCGAGGCTGGATGACAACCTTCCAAAGTGGCAGAGCAGAGTCCTCCGCAGGCGGGAAGCTGTTTAGAAATGTCTTGTTCACTTTTACTGTGATTTTTAGAGTAGCCCTGTCAACTCTGAAGTTAACGCTTACAAAAAATAATAATTTTTCTTCACTTCCAAGGGAGTCAAATTGTCATGTATTATGCAATAGGCTTCTCTGAAATGCAGAAGGAGAAAGTGGGCTGTTTTCATTTCCAACTGACTCTCTACCCACACAGTCCTGTTCATATTGAGTGTGGCTCCTATTCCACTGGGAAACAGGGACCCCAGCACTATGCTCTTCCCTGATAAGACCCCTTAAGAGGATCAATCCTTTCTCAGCACTTAAGAGAGAGGCTAGGTAGGGGCGGTCCTGAGGGATGTGAGCAGACCACGCCCCCATCTCCCTACTTGCCCCAGCTCAGACCTGTAGGCTGCTCCCATAGGACAGCCCCCGGCCCCGGAAAGACTCTTTCCCATGGACGTTTTCTTTCTCATAAACTCCCCCTTATTCTGCTTTCTTGCCACTCCTCCCAGATCTCCTGAATCCTGGTTCCTTTCACTCCTTCCATCGAGTTAAATTTCGGACGACCTTCCGCTTCCACACTGAAGCTCTCGCCCCACCTGCCTCTTAAATCCTGGAAACACGTAGCCTCCGGGCAGGATGTGGTCAGAGCTGTGTGTTCCCTTTTCCATTTGCACTACTGGACAGAAGGAGGCTCCCATGGGGCTGAAGAAGGGCAGGAGAGGTGTTCCCAGTCCCAGGGGGCTGCTTTCTCTCTGGTTCGGTTTCTTTATTTCTGGTCTATTCAAGAGATCTTAAAACAAAATAATAAAACTAGATTTCTCAATTTCCTTCCAATTTAACTTTCATATTTTTTCTAAAATAAAACCGAATAGTGCATGTCTATTTCCTTCTTTCGAATTCTGGTTCAAATCCCTCCTCCTATGTGTGTGTTTGAGGATGGGGGTGTCTTTTAAGCAAAAGTACTTAGTACCTATACGCCAATTGCTATTAACAGAAAACATGGAATAACAGATGTAATAATTATGTAATATTCTGAAGCTGTGCAAATGCATAGGCCTAAAAAGAATACTGTTACAGGCAGTGATCACATATGAAAACCTGCTAAGAAATTTCCCTTGGTATTTAAAGGTGGAACTATAATGTTAAAAACTGCACTTCCTTTATAACCACGAGACTTTTCTAACACATTTTTATGTTAATGTGATGGTCTGGATAGGAGCACAACATTTTGGCCACTTTGTGGTTCTTTTATTGACCTGGAAAACAATGGCAGCGGTGTCTATGCCACAGGGAAATGTGACTCATTACTGCAGTTACTATGGCAGACCCTCTGCCACAGAAAATATGGAAAAGCATCGTAACAGGCAGAATAGCTGTGAATAAGGACAGCTTGAAAGAAAGGAACCACAGAACATCCAAAGCAGCCAAAGTCTGAAAAGCACAAGGTCTAGAGTCACTATCGAAGTTTTATATATATATATATATATATACACACAATAAAATGTTTCATGCAAAAAGTTCTCATAGAATATATTCTACCACTATAAATACATGCCTACAGGTAAAAATATAAGCAGTGTTTCCCTCTAAGTGGTCTAAAATGGATTTTGTGAGTTTTCCCATTCATTTGTGAAAAAAAATCGTTGCTAAACAGATGGAAAAAATAAGACCCAGAAAAATTAATCAACTTGTACTCCAGATATATCATAGTTTTGTGTTGTTGGTCTTGTTTGTTTAGTCCTTTAAAGTGACAAATTAACTAGATGTCGGGAGATCTAAGTTGACAGTTCCATATCATAACACCAAACCTAACAGTCCCTCACACAGAGCTACCCACTCCATCTTAGCCCATTAGTTCCCACCTTTGTGATTAGTTTTAAATACAGTGTGTGATCGCAGCGGGGTCTAGAAACACAAGATAAAACAAAAACTAAACAAATGCCTAAAATCTTTTCAGGTGCACAGGATTAAGTATTCAGGAAAAGTATGGCATACTCTAAATACATGATCTTAACTTTTGGTGAGGTTCATGCTAGCATAAGATTGTAAAGTAAATCTAAATAAACAACAAATTGATACTCGTAACTGTTATTAACATCCTTCTACAATTTTATTATCTTTATTTTTTCAATGATCTTAAACATTATTTCCTTTTTTTTTAAGTAACAAAAGACTTAGTCAACTTAGCGATGGGGAAGGTGAGGAGGAAATCAAAGACACCCTCAAACGGAGCTTAAAAGAAAATTGCATTCGCTTCTTGATGGCCCGGGCATGGCTGAGCAGGGACATCCCCAGTGTTTGGAATTGCTGAGGGCCCCATGCCAGCCCCTGGGGCCCTCCCGTCCTCCACAGGAGAAGGGAAACCAGAGAGGAGAAGCTGATTTGATGGACACCTAGAGATCTTGGACCCCCTTTAACCATGATGAATCTGTGAAAGTTAATTAGATGTATGCCCATTTACAAAATTAATTTAGAAAAGTGAATGAGCCCACACATATCCAGAGTAAACTCTCTTTATAATCCCCAGGATCCTAGCACAGGCCAGACAGATAACAGGGGGGCAAAGAGAGTCCCAGGGGTCTGCAGCAAAGCAGAGAGCACGTGTCTGGCTGCAGTGGGCAGAGAAAAATTAGCCCTGTCAATTGTGGCCTTGAATAGCCTGGTTCTGTGTGATGTTCTGGAAATTATCATTCAGACATCTTTTTAGCAGTATTAACTGAAGCCGGACATATGCATAGTCTATGTCGTAACAGTTCCACTCCTAGGTATAGATCCAGCGGAAATAGGTACATAGGATCCCCAAAATATTTTCAGAGAATATTCACAGAAACACAACTCATAATAGCCCCAAACTAAAAATAGCCCAAAGGTCTTTCAACAGTAAAATGGACAAATACATTGTGATACATTCACAAAGTGAAATTCTATTCAGCAAAGAAAGAGAATGAACACTTCCTACAGGAAACAGTGTGGAAAGATTTCACAAAGCGGTGAGCAGATGTTCAAAAGATGACATCCCGTAAGGTGCCATTTGTATAAAGTTCAAATGGTAAAACTCTTCCTTTAAGACAGAAGTCAGAATGGCGATTACTTAAAGTCAGGAAGGAGGTGACAGGCTTCGGTGTGCTGGCGATGTCCTGTGCTGAGATTGCGGAAGTGGCCTCAGGAAGGGTCCACTTTGTAAAAATGCATCACCAAACCGTGCCCTGAAGATTCTGAGTATTATTGTACGTATATTATATTATCACCCTCCAAGGTTGTAAAATAAAACGTCTGTATTTCTGAAAGAAATGAGTGTCCTGTTTCATGTAATGAATCTTAGAAACCAACTCAGGCTGCTGAGTGGTGGAGAGCTTCCGGGAAGATGGCGGAAGAGTAAGACATGGAGATCACCTTCCTCCCCACAGATGCACCAGAAATACATCTACACGTGGAACAACTCCTACAGAACACCTACTTAACGCTGGCAGAAGACCTCAGACCTCCCAACAGGCAAGAAACCCCCCACCCACCTGGGTAGGGCCAAAGAAAAAAGAGTAAACAGAGACAAGAATAGGGCCGGGACCTGCACCAGTGGAGGGAGCCGTGAAGGAGGAGAGGTTTCAATACACTAGGAAGCCCCTTCGCGGGCGGAGATTGCGGGTAGCGGAGCGGGGAAGCTTCGGCGCCGCGGAGGAGAGCGCAGCAACAGGGGTGCGGAGGGCAAAGCGGGGAGATTCCCGCACAGAGGATCGGTGCCGACCGGCACTCACCAGCCCGAGAGGCTTGTCTGCTCCCCCGCCGGGGCGGGCGGGGCTGGGAGCTGAGGCTCGGGCTTCGGTCCGAGCGCACGGAGAGGACTGGGGTTGGCGGCGTGAACACGGCCTGCGGGGGGTTACTGCGCCACGGCTAGCCGGGAGGGGGTCCCGGGAAAAGTCTGCACCTGCCGAAGAGGCAAGAGACTTTTTCTTACCTCTTTGTTACCTGGTGCGCGAGGAGAGGGGTTTAAGAGCGCTGCTTAAAGGATCTCCAGAGACGGGCGCGAGCCACGGCTAAAAGCGCGGACCCCAGAGACGGGCACGAGACACTAAGGCTGCTGCTGCCGCCACCAAGAAGCCTGTGTGCGAGCACAGGTCGCTATCCACACCTCCCTTCCGGGGAGCCTGTGCGGCCCGCCGCTCCCGGGGTCCCGGGATCCGGGGACGGCTCCCCCGGGAGAACGCACGGCGCGCCTCGGGCTCGTGCAGCGTCACGCCGGCCTCTGCTGCACTCTGTGCCCCTCCCTCCCAGAAGCAGCGGCTCCTTTAACCCCGTCCTGTCTGAGCGAAGATCAGACGCTCTCTGGCGACCTACACGCAGAGGCGGGGCCAAATCCAAAGCTGAGCCCCGGGAGCTGTGCGAACAAAGAAGAGAAAGGGAAATCTCTCCCAGCAAACATGGAAGCAACCTAAGTGTCCATCAACAGATGAGTGGATAAGGAAGATGTGGCACATATATACAATGGAATATTACTCAGCCATAAAAAGAAACGAAGTTGAGCTGTTTGTAATGAGGTGGATAGACCTAGAGTCTGTCATACAGAGTGAAGTAAGTCAGAAAGAGAAAGACAAATACTGTATGCTAACACATATATATGGAACTTAAGGGGAAAAAATGTCATTAAGAACCTAGGGGTTAGATAGGAATAAAGACACAGACCTACTAGAGAATGGACTTGAGGATATGGGGAGGGGGAAGGGTAAGCTGTGACAAAGCGAGAGATAGGCATGGACATATATACACTAACAAACGTAAGGTAGATAGCTAGTGGGAAGCAGCTGCATAGCACAGGGAGATCAGCTCGGTGCTTTGTGTCCACCTAGAGGCGTGGGATAGGGAGGGTGGAAGAGAGTCGCAAGAGGGAAGAGATATGGGGATATATGTATATGTATAGCTGATTCACTTTGTTGTAAAGCAGAAACTAACACACCATTGTAAAGCAATTATACTCCAATACAAAAAAAGAAAAAGAAAAAAGAAACCAACTCAAAAATTGCAAAGCAACATGGGAGCCAAACCAAACACGTCAGGGGGCTGCACGGGTCTCCTAGGGCAGGGACATCTTCAGAGTAATAGTTTCTGGTTTGGACTTCGAATGACAATAGGATTTATTAAGCCCTTCTATCAGTAGGTCATTGCACCCATAACAGAGTGCATGGGAGGAGCTTCTCTGCACAGTGACCGGACAGTGGAGGCGTTTCTCCAGGCGCCAGTGAGGCTAGCACATTACTTCCTCAGGATGTTCTGCTGATGCATTGAGGGCCCTCACTGGGTGATTAGGTAGCATCACGAATCTTGACTTCGGATTTAAGACAGAAGAGTATCTGGCCTGGGCCCATACACTTAAACCTTAGAAATTTTCTTTCGTAGGAAATCCCAGGATAACATCCATTTTCTGCTAAAATAAATTGGAGGAAAGATAGCAAAGGCTGAACTTGGGCAATCTCACTCACTGTTGCAGTCACATCCCCCCACACCTCTATATTTACCTAATCTCTTTTTTAATTTATTTTTTATTGAAGTATAGTTGAATTACAACACCATGTTAATTACTGCTGTACAGTAAAGTGACTCAGTTATACATATATCTACATTCTTTTTCATAGTCTTTTCCACTATGGTTTATCCCAGGTTACTGAATATAGCTCCCTGTGCTCTACAGTAGGACCTTGTTGTTTATCCACTTTATATATATACCAGTTTGCATCTGCTATTCCCAAACTCCCAATCCATCCCTCTCCCACACCCCTCCTCCTTGGCAACCACCAGTCTATTTTCTATGTCCCTGATTCTGCTTCTGTTTCATAGATAGGTTCATCTGTGTCATATTTTAGATTACACATACAAGTAATATCATATGGTATTTGTCTTTCTCTTTCTGACTTAATTCAACTTCCTGATAACTGCATAAACTTTGACTCAACCGAAGTCTGATTTTCCTCACAATTTCACTGACGAGGAAGATAAAATTCACATTTTAAGGCTGGTTTGAACAGAAAGCAAAATAAGATTTAAGACCATTTTATGTGGCTGAATTCTACATCTGCTGACAAAATATGCTAAGCCATTTAGAAAGAAAAATGTTGCAAGCTGTAGATTTACAAGAGATTAGGGCACAAGCCTATTACAATGTAGTTTTATCTTTTTTTAACCTAGGCTCTAAGAAATATTTAATCCATAACTTTACATATATAGTATTGAGGTGACCAAATCCTCTTTGAAACATGTAAAATATTTATGACTTCAAATACTTTATATCATACCCTAACACATACTACTTTATCATGTTCAACAATTTATGCACCTAATTTTTTTTATCATTTTACTTAGTCTTTTTTTTAACTGAAGTATAGTTGATTTACAATATTGTGTTCATTTCTGTACAGCAAAGTGATTCAGTTATACATATATATACATTCTTTTCCATATTCTTTTCCATTATGGTTTAATCACAGGATATTGACTATAGTTCCCTGCATGCACCTAATTTTTAAGACAACATTCAGTGTTATGGAGAGAAACCAAAAGATGACTAGTGTTAGACAAACAATCCAAAAATGAGGCAAAAGGCACTAACATTTTTTTATTTGGCAATCCACTTGGCAGCAACACTAAGAAAATCTCTGACTTCCTTCTATTATCGAAACTTCTACCTCACCTATCACTTCTTTTTTTATTACAATATTGAAGAACAGAATAAACTGCAAAGTGTATTTTATTTTAACCAAAAAGCCAAAACTATAGAAATCAGTTTTAAACAAAGTTTAATTTTAGGCACAAAATACAAATAATTTTGTTTTGAAAAAAATACCTTTAAAAATATTTTAATGTAAACTGGGGAAAACTAGTGTAGACCAGGGTCTGTTTTTCCATCTGTTTAAACAATGAAGTAAACTGTTTAAACTGATGACATTTAAAAATATAAGCAAAACACATGACGTTATAAAAGATAAGTATTACAGCATCCTCAAAAATGAGTCTTTATAAAATGAAAATTAGGACAATGTCTTCTGGCATGTGATAATCTTTGGAACAAGCACATGGGATATAACATACTCAGGATGCCAAGAACTTTAATTAAACCTCAACTTCTGTAAAGCTAATAACATGAGTATTTTTTAAAGGCTGGGATATATGAACTACAATACCAGCAGTTTAAAATAGAAGGATAGGAAATAAAGGGAAATGATATTACATTATTACAAATGTACTTATTAACTTCTATGGCAGATTTTATTTTTAGGTTAAAACACTTACAGTTATTTCTTTCAATTAATGCTTATATGCATGAATTGGAATTACCCTACATTAAAAGTTTCTGAAGTAACTGAAATTAGCTATAAAAAATACACCTAAGTGTAAACACATGAGAGAATTATTTCCCTCCTGTGAAAGATGTCCAGGAGTGTTCCAGCAGGTAATATATGATATTAGAGCTAAAAACTGCAAACTTGAAATAAACCTAAAAGACTTAAATAGTACCTATATCCTATTTTGAGTCCGATTGTTTAATGATATTTAAATTTAAACTTTTAGTTACTTTTTCATGTATGGGATGCAAGATTTCTATACTTTTTCTTTTTTTTTTTTAGTTTCCTCAATATTAACTGAAAATGGAGAAAGGGTATTTAACATAAAAATAGAGGATAAATCCTCAGATTTCCCCCAAATGTCTTAATGTCCTACAGCCATGGGCGCTGTTCCATAGCAAACAGTGGGATACCATTTTTGAAGAAATGATTATTGCCCCTTTGAATCCTGTGCTTCTTGCAAGGTAAGAAACTATGACTAAGGTGTTCAACATGGCATTATAGTGAAAAGTCTTTTTTTTCCTTAAACGGGCTCTAGTTCTTGTAATTCACATGACACCCTTTGGCTGTGGTTGTCTGTTAAATTTCCTGTTTTGGTCTAGTTTCAGCAAACCAGGCTATGGTAACTACCTTTTTTTTTTCCTTTTGGTATTTCCAGTTAAGTGTTTTCTCTTTAGAGGTACAAAGAAAGGGAGGAAAACAGCCACACCAAGGTGTGTAAGTAGGTCACAGAAGTTTCAGTGCACCGAAAAACGTGCCGTCTCCATCCCGGGATATTTTAGCATCTTCGCGTGGTATGGCCAGTTGGAGTTCATCTCCTTCCTCCAGCTTTGCTATGCCTGGAAAAGAATGATTTGCAAGAACTTTAAGCAGTTGTACACGGAAAGGAGGGGGAGAGGAGAACATTAAAGACAACTACTTTGTTTTGGAAAAAAATAGTAGGCATTCACCCTTCAAATTACACCAGTGGACTTCTAAACCAGTTATGATTTGCCTAAACACCCCCCCCCAAAAAAAGTAAAAGAAATAAGCAGGAGGAGTTATAACAGACATAAATGGATGTATCACCTACTGTTCGTAAAATGGAGAATCTAAACAGGACTCAGACATCTAACTATAAGAAAAAAGTTTAGGAATTCATAGCACGTCCCTTGATGGAATGTTATATAGTTAAAAGTAGTTTTTGGGCTTCCCTGGTGGCTCAGTGGTTGAGAGTCCGCCTGCCGATGCAGGGGACACGGGTTCGTGCCCTGGTCCGGGAAGATCCCACATGCCGCCGAGCGGCTGGGCCCGTGAGCCATGGCCGCTGAGCCTGCGCGTCCGGAGCCTGTGCTCCACAACGGGAGAGGCCGCAACAGTGAGAGGCCCGCGTTCCGGAAAAAAAAAAAAAATTGGTTTTGCTTCATTTTATTGACATGGGAATCTTTAAAAAATAATGTTAAATAAAAATACAAAAAAATGAGCACACCCACGTATATATACTGCATAGCCCTAAATATACTTTCAAATGTGCATATAAAATGCATAAATTATTTAAAAGTGAAAAACAAAACACTACTTATTCACAAAGCACATCTGCTAACATAGTCTTTCTCTAGAGTACAAACTACGGGATGAGAAGTCATTTGGATTACTTTTCTAGCCCTCTATAATTTGTGTTTCCATACTTGTTTTTAGAATCAAAAGCAACAAGGTAATTAGCGTCTCAAAACTGATCAACTAATCTTCATTCATGCGCCTAATTTACAATAATGCAGCCTGTGATTCAGGAATACAAAACACAACTCAGGAACTACACTCAGTATACTATCAGGTCATTCTTGACATCATCTTAAAAGAAAAAGATAAAGAAAAAAGATAAAGAAAAAGAAAGAGGAGGAGGGGCAGAGAATAAAACCAACGAAATAACAAAGGAAATAGCATCTAAACTGTCAATACATTCAACTCACAATTTTAAAAGTAGTTGCATTGTTTCATTAACATGCCATGAAAATGTATTTACAGGAACACATCTACTTTAACCTCTATTCCACTGTCAAGCCAAAGCACCTGGGTGTCCTGCAGCACTAGCCAGTGGGTATTTATTTACGGAGCACCTCAGATATACCAGACACCTTCGTAGGCCCTCATAGGGCAGTGATCAGAATAACCAAAGAGTCTGTCTACAAGGACCTTGTTTTTTGTTAATAGACCAAGACAGACAACAAACAAAAGAACATAGTTCTAGGTATTGTTAAGGGTAAAGGGTACACTTTTGGGATTGGCAAGGCATTTGATGACTACATTAAGTAGTAGAAAAAAAAAGATTGAAGTTATTTGTTGAATGGATTAGTCATTATCATAGAGATTGAAGATAATCTAATAATTTGACAAAGGCTATAGGTCACAGATCATTAATTAACAGTAACTCTCCAAATAAAGTCTGTGTGAACCAACTACGTTTCAAAGTAGGTTCTATTTAAAATTTCAACACTGGGTTATTGGCTAGTTCAAGTCTTCCAGATTATAGCAATCAGCTCTAACTTTTTCTACAATAAACACATTCAATTTGTTAATGAAATAATAAGATTCAGCTTCGTTGGGCTCCTCAAATGGACCATTTAAATTTTTTCCAGATTATTATGGAAGCACTTTATACACGTATACACCAATGTGTAGCTTTTAATGGTTTTAAACAAATTCGTTCTAGAACAGATAAAGATTGAAAACCTGAAATTTCCTAGAAAACACTTTTCGTAAATAATACTAAGCTACTAGCACTGAGAAATATCTTTAAGGTCAAATTAATTACTCTTAAAAAGTAAGGCACCTAGGAAATCTGGCTGAGAAAGTAACCATGAGGGGCTGATGATTAGAAAATTTGAAAGAGTGTGTTGTAAAGCTCTAAGTACTAATTAATGTAAATACATATAACAGACTGAAGTGACCTCACCATTTATAAATATTTTGCAACACCAAAATACTGGTTACCACTGGCTGCAGGGAAACATTTCTCTATGAAAATTAGGGAATTCCAATTTCATTAACTTCCTCATCACCCTGTCAAAGCTATTCATGGCTGTGGATCCAGGATGACAATTGTCTCCATTATTGGGAACTATTTTGCCTTCTCACATGTTTCATCGTGCCTTTGTCAGTAAACGCCTTTGGAATATAGCACTTCAAATCGCACAGCCCAGCTGCACCCCGTGTTCCACACTGTCATTCACGCTGTCTGGAAGGGAAGACATTCCTCGGGGTCCTGAATGGATTTGTCAAAATCACCAGAGAGAAATAAATGTGTCGAAGGCTTTTTGTTTTTTTCCAAATACTGGCCTCGATTAATTTGAAATTACCCCAAGACGAGATGAAGGCTACGATGGCAATTACAGCCCAAACAGACCTGCAATGAAGCAAGCCTGCCCTTTCCCTTTTCTGAGTTGAAATGCAGCCTCCCTCCTACACTTTCACATCCCAAATGCATCCACCTGGTGTCCACTGACACCAGCAAAGCCACCGGGCCACTGGACCTGACCCTCAAACCAGCCAAAGGCACTTCTTCCGCAGGCGGTGAAGAAGAGATTCTGTGAGTCCCACTGGGGTCAGACTGGCTGGTTTAAACTAAGTTCTGTGCAGCCTAAGACAATGTGTGCTTCCTCTCTGTGCCTCAGACCCCACCTCCCTTCGACAGGGACGATTAAAGGAAGGGGCACAGGTAAAGTGCCTGGCACGCGCTCACCATTCTCGTATTATTCCAGCATTGTTATTACAGGTTGAAGAAAACACCGCTTACGATCGTTCTAGTGTGGATTGCTGTGAAGTTACTGCCCTTTCTAAATGTATGTAAAAATAATATACCTACTAATAATGATTTTGCCTCTATCAACACAGACTAGCTTATCATTCAAGATAGTAAGTACCACACAGTATATTGAGGAATGTCTTTCTGTCTATGTATATAGAACTATTATTTACCAGCTGAGTAACAGGAATTATTGGGTAGTGTTTCAGGCATATTTTGAATACATCGGAACAAAGTCACCAGACTCAATTCGTCCCCAAAGACATGGACTTTTTTCCTCTGTATTAGGTGTCCCATGGCAAAGGTGTTATCGGTGTATAAAACCTGAGAAACAAACCAAAGAACTTTGTCAGAAGTCAGCACAAAATGGGAGGCACTGGACAGTGACAGCGGTATTAGGGTGGAACCTACCTGACCGTATATAAAGAAGTAACCCGTTTCTTTGACCAATATTTTATTCTCTTTTTCTTCTAGCGCTCTTCCTCTTTTAAAGCTGAGAAGCCACGGAACAAATGTGTAAGCTCCTACAATGAAGAGAATCATTTATAAGAAAAAAAAAACTGAGAAAAGCAGTTCTTCACCTCCACTTAGCTGCTAAACTAAGTCTGAAACCTAGAGGAGAATTTCATCTTTTAAAAAAAGGGGAAAAGAAGAGAAATCACAATCCTCCACTGGTTTCTCAGCCATATTTACATACTCACCCAGGCAATTGTCAGATACAGGAACTTGAAAGCAAACACTTCATATGTAATGTCTGGGGTTTTGACTTCTTCTGTATTTCAGCAATTTTCAAAATATAGGCTGGTCTGGATGGGACAGTTTGAGGCCAAAAACATGGACAAACTGTCTCTGAATAACACACCAAGAGAAATTTTTGGTTTTCCTTTGATTCTGTCAGGGAGGAAGAGATTTTCCTCTACCCTTCTTGGTTCTTCTGGCTGGTCTAAGAATTAAACTGACACGAGACAGATCAACAGGAGAAAACCACACAAAAGTTTAATAATATGCATACATGGGAGAGTCCCAGGAAGACTGAGTAACCCCCCAAAGTGGGCAAAACAAATGTCTGCTGGGCCACCAGAGACAGTGGGACACAGAGTGGACTCTGGTCACTAAGCCCTACCAGAGTCTCCCTCGCTACCCTCAGCCCATATTCTTTGCAGACGTCTCTCAGGATGGTTCTGTTCTAGGAACAAGTCCTCTATCCAAATTCTTTTAGGCACTTAAGGGGAGAGGTAACAAGAAAAACTTCCCGAGTCTTCTTAAAAATAATCGCTAAAAATAATCAGCCTAAATTAATCCTCATGTCAAAGAGACACATTTTGGGGCAGCAAATTTTGCTCCCCTCCAGTTCCCAGAGAGGAGGGAGTTTGTATGTGGAGAGTTTAGCAAAGAATATGGAGAGGAAGCCACCCTCTCCCCAACATGGCAATAAGACAGAGCTTAAGGAGAGGGAGAGAAATTACTGAGACGCAACCTCTCCTAGGAAATGGTCCAGGAACGTTGTGATAACCATCCGTAATGTTCAAGTTGAAGTGGTTTCTGTTCAATACACCAATTCTCCTCCACTATCCCTCAAACATCACTTGGGGAGTGGCAGGAGAGCCACGGTTCTCAAGAGTTGGATAAAGGGGCGGAGAGAAGACAGAGGCCAAAGAAATGCATGGGCAAAAGGGGTGCAGATGGCTGAACCGGAATGGCCACTGAAAGAGTAAACACTGCTTTCCGGTGAATTCACAAGCTAAGGTCCCTGGAGCTCCCACCATCATGTTATGCATATAGTGGAGTAAACAGTGGACCCTGAGGCTAGGGGCTAGGAAATCTGGGGTATAAATAAAATGGCATAAAGTAAGGGAAAAGAAGATTAGGGAAATGGCAGTACAAGAAAAAAATAGTAAAATGAAACTGGGGTCATCTACAATCATATAAAAAATGTTCCCATATAATTGGCAATGTTGGACCACATGTGTCCCCAAGCTTCACCTTGGTCATAACAAAAAGAGAAACAAAATCAATAATAAAATTCAGAAGTCTACAAGACGGTATGACAGAAGCTCAAGAAAAGAACAACTTGTCCTAGATTGAGAATAAAGGAAATGTTCCCCTGCGGATTTTCCTAAGGCAGCGCCCTAGGATGCAATAGTTGACAATGCTTTCATGTTCATAAACACAATTTCTAAGTGGGCATGCCCGCTTCAATGGTGCCCCCAAGGCAAAACCATCCTACTTGAACTTTCCCCAAATAGGATTCTCAAGGGAAGAATACAAAAGAAGAACCACATATTTTCTGAATATTTCTGAGGAATTAAGAACCTGAGTGGTCAAACAAAGCCACTATACTGTGAATTCAAGTTACAATGAAACAATTCCTTAAGGTAGCCCTCCAGGATCACATGCCACAGACAGAGGGAGGGAGCTGAGAGGGAGGGGTGGGTGGAGAGAGGAGAGAGGAAGCAGCAGGAGGGGACCCCACAGATCTCCACTCCTCTCCTGTGCTCCCCTGAATGGCTCCATCTCTCAGGAGGAGTGAATGCTCCCCCCGACACATGAGGCAGGTCTGATCCCCGCAATCTGCTGTCCACAGAGACGGTCTCTGAGAAACCATTTCCTTAAATGAAAACTCTCCAGTGCCACACACTGGGTAATGACAGTCCATGAATAAAGATCTCCTCATTTACAAATAACAGAGGTAATCTCATCATCACCTGTTTTTATAAAATATTATTTTGGTGAAAAGATTATAATGAGGTAGTTTTAAGTTCTGTTTAAATAAAGATCACGTGCCCAAAGCATTCTTTAAGGTAGAGTTCTGAAAACATGAGGGAAAATTAATATCATGGTTGTTATTATTGTAAAATGTAAGCTGATGACTGAACGTGATTGTTTTCATGGAAGTGATACTTATTTGGTACTCTGACCACAAAGGGCTTTCCTTCCCCTTCAAAACTATACACATCATAGACTCTAATTTCTCTGAGCTTGGGGATTGTTTCTGTTTGGTTCCCTGCTGTTTCCCCAGGGCCTAAAATGATACCTGGCCCACAGCAGATGCAGCAAATATTTACTGAGTTAACTAATTCAACTTTAAACATAAAATAATTCAAAATGGTGGGGTGCTAGGCCATTAGTCACTAGCATTCGATTGTTTTTTAAAAGCATTTTATTACCTGGTTTCTGAAACTCTTGGAAATGAAACACCCTCCACTATAGAGGTAATATGAACTCTTGAAGTAAAACACGTATTTCTAAAACTGCTTGTTTATATTCTGACTAGAGATATTGAGTAAAAAAATGTTTTTGCCATACCTGAAATTGATCCTCTATTTCTTTACACAATACTTGTATCTATAAAATTAGCCAGGTCTTACCAAATTCCACTGCTGTATTGTCATAATAGAAAGAAAAACAAGTAGTTATTAGGTTTATATTCTTATTTACTCTTTTGCTTTCGGCATTTCATCATACCTCGCTGGAAATATTCTTATTAGAGAGAGAGTATACATTTACTTGTCTTTATATACTGTCTATGTTTCTCCTCCCAACCCCAGCCTCGCACATGCGTGCACACACGCACACACACACACACACACACACACACACACACGGATTACACTCCATTAGGCCAAGGCAATGACTATGCTGTAGTCACAGCTGGAAACTCAGACGCCAAGAATGGAGCCTAGCACACAGTATGCACTCAATCAATACGTGCTGCTCCATGAAGTTTTAATTTAAGAAAACAGACTGAACAATTAATTACAAGCTAAAGTAATTGTCAACTTAAGCGTAAATGTTATGTTTCTACATCTTAAAATTCACTTAGGTTTTTTGGCCTGCTAGTTAGGCCACAGATGGATGCTAACAAGAAAATATGTACTAAATGACTCTTCTGTAGGACGCTTATCTAAGCTAGTGTGAATCACTCCTTATAGTATCTAGGAATTTGGAAAGGAAAAATTTCAATGACCACAGATTCTTACAGCTTCTCCTCATACATAGAAAAGCACTAAAGTCATTAAACTCAGAGTCTATGCTTTGTGATTAGCAGTAATCTTTTGATGTTCAACTAAACATTCTTTTCCAGAAAAAAAAAAAAATTAGATGTATCCAGGTTCCTCCCTTGCCTTTTTGGAACCTTTCTCAGAGCTATCTGAGAGGCTGTCTCCCGGGCTATAGTCCTCAATAAGACACTGAATGAACTCCAACTCATAGATCTTATATTGTGTGTTTTTATTTCAGTCAGTGGAGGTAAATTCTAGGAGTATTAATGCTTAATTTTGCTAGTCAACAGCTAAAATACTGATATATCTTGGTATATAAAGTGTGAACGTCCCAGCTCCACTCAGCTTTAAATACTTGATGTATTTAAATGTTTCGGAAAACTTAATAAATTACTGTGTACATTAATATGTGAAATTAAATAAAAATAATGCCAGTATTTAAATGTAAAAATAATTTACATGTATTTCTGAAAATGCCTGCTTTTGAAAGAGTAGATCTTTCCTGTACTGATATATATGAAAGACTTGTAGATAAATTTTAGGACAAGAAATTTTTATAGGAAAATCAGATCTATTTCATTAATATTTGTTTTCTATTCTATTTTATGAATAGGAAATTTCCTCCCCGATATTTATACCTCCAGTGTTATTTCCCTCAGTAATTGAATATAGACGCTCCTGAGAGCAGCTGTCAATCACAGCTATCACATTTGCTTACTGTTCCTGATTTTCTATTTTATTATCTTAAAACTCCTGGAAATAGTTTTAAGGGAGAAGATACTAATAATATTTTTTGAAGATAGATTAAGTAAACCAATTGAAGAAATAGGGATTTTTTAAAAAGAAATAGGGATTTTTTTTATTGAACAAATATAGTTTAGCAGTGAAATCCACGTAATCATATGCCTGATTCTGTAGATGAGGCAGGACTAGAAAAATCAAAAGGAACAGAAGCCAGACAGGCAGAGCCATGCAGGTTGAGCTACCAGAAGGGCAGTGAGAAGCCCTGTAGGGGCTGTGAGCAGTGGGGGAAAATGACTATATCTGTGTTTTAGAAACATCTCTGTGTGGTTACCAGGTAAGAAATGCGCAAAACGGGAGGCCAGGAAACCAGCCAAGGTGAGAGACGATGGTGGTTTATACTAGGACGGTGAAATGAAAATGAAGAAAAACAGATTCATTCAAATTATATATATGAGGAATCACTGATAAAGTTTTGAGATTAACGTACTGACTTCGAGGAAGCTGTCAAGAATGACACCCAGAATTCCAGACTGAACAGCTGAAGACATGGTCAGCACTTACTGAAACAGGAGACACTGGAAAAAGACCAGACTTGGGGAAAAGTTCTAAAGAGTTCATGCTGATATGCCACCAAGATACTCAGGAAAAGATGTTAAGTAGACAGAGGTATATATAGGCTTGGATCTCGGAAAAGTCATCTGGGCTAAAGATCTACATTTAAGCCATCACACGTGCATGTTAAGTGACAACACATGAGGATTTAGGAATGCCAAAGAAATAAGAACGAAGACAATGGGACTGTGTCAGAGGTCTGAAAAACATCAATACTGAAGAAATTTAAGAATAATTTGCAAAGAAGTTTAAAAAGCAGTGGCCAAAAAAGCTAGGAACATGGTTGGAGAAACAAACCAAGAAAAGCACGTGTTTCAAAAAGAGGGAAATCATCAAGTGTCAAATTCTACTGTGAGATTAAATCTCATCATTGCCGCTGTGAAATAATTATGTTGAAAAACAGAATAAACGAGAGACTTCCACTATCAATGACTGTGGAAATCACATCTCTCCTTTATTACCTCCTGTAAATCCCATGAAAGAAACATAGATGTGTGTTCTCCAAAATAACTGCAAGGGATGCCCAAAGCAACTGAGATCACACTGAAGCTGAGCATAAAAGTGAAGAGAGGGCTTCCCTGGTAGCGCAGTGGTTGGGAGTCCGCCTGCCGATGCAGGGGACATGGGTTCGTGCCCCGGTCCGGGAAGATCCCACATGCCGCGGAGCGGCTGGGCCCGTGAGCCATGGCCGCTGAGCTTGCGCATCCAGAGCCTGTGCTCTGCAACGGGAGAGGCCACACGGTGAGAGGCAAAACAAAAAAAAAAAACAAAAAAAAAAAGTGAAGAGAAGAAGCAAAGGAAATAGTCAATGGCCTGGAACAGCAAAGTTCACATAGAGTCACAGCAAAATCAACTCACTAAAGGTGACGAGGCCCGCACACACACACACAGAAGTCTACAAACAAACAAACAGGAAATGTCAATGTTAGCTAAAAGAATTTGGGAAATTAGGGGGGTAAAGTGCTCACTTAAATGAAAGTAAAAGTTTCAGAAGGGAAAATGGGTTTCACACAAAACAAAATGAGATGGAAATTTAAAAAAGAGTTAAGAATTTGAGAAAAATTGTAAAACTATAGAATATAAAAGATAGGTAATGAATTACCAGCATATACATAATTGGAACCCAGAGAGACAAAACAAAAACAAGAAAAAGTCAAGCAGAACAACCACGTAGAGCTACTGCAGAATTAAAAGACCCATTATGTGTCAGAGAAAGTTGATTCAGAGTTTTATTAGTTTCTTATTGCAGCTGTAACAAATTACCACAAACTTAGTGGCTTAAAACAACACACATTTATTATCTCCCGTCTGAAACATCAGAAGTCTCACTGGGCAAAAATCAAGGTGTTGGCAAGTTGTGTTCTTTCTGGACACTGGAATGTCCACCCCTTGCCTTTTCCAGCTTCTACAGTCTGCCTGCTTTCCTGGGCTTGTGGCCCTTCCTCTTCCCAGACAGCAATCACATCATTCTGAACTCTGTTTTCATCGCCACATCACCTTCTCCGACTCTGACCCTGCTAACTCTCTCATACAAGGACCTTTGTGATTATACTGGGACCACACGGATAATCCAGGATAATATGCCCAAATTCCTTATCTTAATCACATCTTCCAAGTCCCTTTTGCCAGGTGAGGTAATAAACTCACAGGTTTCAGGGATTACAGTGTGGACATGTCTGAGGAAATATTTTTCTACCCACCACAATAGTCTACCTTCAGATATATAATAAAATAAGTACTGAAATCTTAAGGTAAATATATACTTCTTTGTGTAACTAGGCAAGATAGTCAAGCCACTTATGTGAAGGAATTTTCTCTTACTTCAGTTTTCTTCAAAGTGCATATAATGCCAAAGGCAAAAGACAGTGGAGAAATTCCTACAAGCTACCCAGGTAAAGAAAGGGTAAACTGAGGATTTCATACCCAGGCATCTGTCCTTAAAGTATAAAAACTGCAAGGAAACAGCTTTATTAATGCAAACACTAAGAGAGCATTGTTCTCCTGTGGCGATTTTGAATAAACTAGTAGAAAACAAAATTCAGGAAACTAAGATATGAATGAGGAAACCATAGCAAAAGGACTTGCAATGGGTATTGAATATATTTACTGTAAAAACACATAAAGAGGGTGGTTTGATGATAAAGAATAGAACAGTTTTATGCCATGACAATGTAGAGATTATATAACTAGCAAATACTGAGAAGTAGTGGAGAAAAAAATGTTGACAGTAAATTCACCAACTGCCTCATTTGTAACAGCTGGGGCTCAAAGGATATAAAGCTGAGAGATCAAGTAATAGCAATATAAACATTGCAACAGTGTGTAGATAAGCATTAGGAAATGTAACACCACTATCCAAAAAATGGATGGTGGAGGACAGGAATGATAGAAAAAAATAAAGAAAAATCATATTTAATTTTATTACAGACCAGAGTAGACAATCAATATATATTATCTAAAGATATAATTATAGATGTCAGAGTAACATCATGAAAAATGACAGAGTACAAAGCTCAAAAATAAGTTCCTTTGTGGAGGCAAGGCTATACAATGGAGAAAAGACAGTCCCTTCAATAAGTGGTGCTGGGAAAACTGGACAGCTACATGTAAAATGGCATCGGGGGTGGTAGTGGTGTGATGAATTGGGAGATTGGGATTGACATATATACACTAATATGTATAAAATGGATAATTAATAAGAACCTGCTGTATAAAAAAATAAAATAAAATTCAAAAAAAGAGAAAGAAAAAGAAAAGTCCCTTTGCTAAGGCAGCAATTAAACTTGCAAGAACTTATAGAATCCATGTTTTTGGATATATGAAATCTAGTAAAAAACTTATAGAAACCAAGGGAGTGTTTAATGAAACAAAAGGTGTAAATTTCAGTAAGAAAGTATTGTGGTATTTCTGCTTACTCATGTACCACCCCTCATTCTCCAACTTAGTGGCAGCCATGGAGATGGTGGCCTGGGTTCCAGTTGGTGTCTTGCTGATGCCAGGAAGTGCAATACTCACTTTGTTCTCAAAACATTGTGACTCTGGATTTTGACCTGCCTGGAGTTTCCATTTAGATGGGAGCAGCTCCTCAGGCTGGTGTCAGTCAAAAGCTTTACAGAAATACACTACCTGTAGCCACCTGTAACAAGGAGCAGTGGACAGGGCAAGCAGCAAGCTGACAAGAAGCCTGAGAAGGATGAGGCTAAGGAGGAAGATACTTCAAGGAATAAGGGCTTTGAAGGGTTACCACATACACCAAGGAATCTGCAGTGGGCTGTGCATGACCAGAGCAGGATGCATGTTCAGAAAACACCTGAAAGAACCCTAAGCTAACACCTCTAGTCGATCTTTGCTCTTTGCTCAAGCAGGATGGGAAGTCTAAGGCACAGTTGCTGGTAGCCTAGCTAAACGTGGAAGGAGTGCCCCAGCCCAGAGATAATCTTCTCAGAAAAAAGGGAGTTTGGTTTTTGTTGGTGGTGGTGGTTTGGGTTTTGTTTCCTGGCATTAACGTAAATCTCTATCAGGATTAGGATTGGAGACAAAAGAATCCCCAACAGGATTACTGCAGAGATAACAGAAAAAAGACTTCAGTGACCACACAGAACAAGGAGTACAGTTTATTTTTTTGAAAAAAGGTTTTGGAAAATTCAGTAAACAAATGGACAACTGCAGCCCACAACAATCAACAACAGCAAACCCTGGGGATGGGATTTCCAGAGTTACCACACTGTAATATTCAAATTGTCCAATTTACAAAGAAAAATATAAAGCATGCAAACAAACAGAAAATTGTGGACCATTCACAGGGAAGAAAATGGGCAGAAACCATTCCTGGGGAAGCCCAGATATTGGACTTACTAGACAAAGATATTACATATCTTAAATATGTTTAAAGAGCTAAAGGATACCATGGACAGAGAACTTAAGAAAACTGGGAGAAAAGTGTATGAACAAATAGACACTATCAGTTAAGAGATAAAAATTATTGTAAAAGGAGCCAAACTCTTTCTTTAAAAAGAACTTGTGGAGCTAAAAATTAAAATAGCTGAAATAAAATTTTTACTGGAGAGGTTACACAGCAGACTTCACCAGGCAGAAGATGGAATCGGCAAACTTGAATATAGGACAATTGAAATTATCTAGTCTGAGTAGAAGAAATAAAAAGGAATAAAAGGAAGTGAAAAGAGCATAAAGGACCCATAGGACACTCTCCTTCAGACTAATATATGCATTATAGGAGTCCCAGAAGGAGAAGAGAAAAAGGCAGAAAGAATATTTGAAAAAATAATGGCCAAACTCTTCCCAACTTTGTAGAAAGAATGAATCTACATATCCACAAAGCTGAATGAATTTCAAGGAGAATAAACTTAAAGAGATCCATACCAAGATGCATTATAGCTAGCAGCTGAAAGACAAAGGCAAGCACAGAATTTCGAAAGTAGCAAGAGAAAAGCAATTCCTCAAGTACAAGGGATGCTCCATAAGATCAACAGCTGTTTTCTTACTTGAAACTATGTAATCAAAAGGCAGTGGGATGACATATTTAAGGTTCTGAATGAGGAATTATGCCAGTTAGATGGTAGAGCAGGGAGACTTACCTCTCATCCCTCCACAGAAATGCTGATTTAACAATAATATTGTTATCAAAATACCGTGAAGAGACATTCAGGATCCAACTAAGAAGCAGAAGCAGCCTAGAGGAGCACAAACTGAGAAGCAGTCATATTTATACAGGTAAGAAAAGCAATTTCAATTTACTCACATCAGTCCCTCCTCCAGACAGGCTTAGCTCCACCCCAAGAAGACTGCCTCAGCCCATGATCCTCGCATGGAGGGATGGTGAGGTTGGATTGTGCATAAGGCCTCAGGGCCTCCTAGGGTGCCTTCTGAGGAACTGGTTTCTATCTTGCCTCATACTGAGCACTGAACAACCAAAGATCTTGGTCCCTTGAAACAGTTAGAAACAAAAAAGGGGAGTGCATCCCCTTAGAGTCAGAAATTTTTTTGTCGTGATTGTGGAAAAGCAGAGAACTGATACTTTACCTCAGGAGGGAAGGAAGGACGCAAAGGGGCTTTGCTCCCAGCCTTAGAGTGACTAACACTGAGCACTGCTGACAGTGAAAGTGTATCCCAGTCAAAATCAGTCCAAGAAGATGGGGAGAAGTAGCTGCTTCTTCAAATGCACAGACAACAAAGCAAATCTACAAGGAATATGAGGAATCGAGAAAACACAACACAAAGGAAGAAAAAAAATCTCCAGTAAACAACCTGAGAGAAATGGCTAAAATGAGTTGTAAATCACTTTTAGCTCTAGTAAATATAAAAGTTAAAAGACAAAAGTATTTTTTAAAAAAGAATTATGACTACAATAATGTGTTAATACATACACAAGATAAGCAGATGTAAGTTGTCACATTAACAAGCTAAAGTGTAGGGGAGGGAGAAGTAAAAGTGCAGTTCTGGGATAAGATCAAAGTTAAGTTGTTATTAGCTTCAAGTAGACTATTATCACTAGGTTGTTTTATGTAAACCCCATGGTCAGCAGAAATAAAAACCTGTAGTAGATACAAAAAACGTAAAGAGACTCAAAGCATACCACTACAAAAAATAATCAGAGAACACAGAGAAAGACATTAAGAGAGGAAGAAAGGAACAAATGAACTGTGAAACAGCCAGAAAACAATTAACAAAAGGGAAATAATAAGTCTTCATTATCAATAATTACTTTAAATGTAAATGGATTAAATTCCCCAGTCAAAACACACAGAGTGGCTGAATGGATTGGAAAGAACAAAATCCAATCATATGTTGCCTACAATAGACTCACTGTAGCTTTAAGGACACACATAGACTGAAAGTGAAGGGTTGGAAAACAATATTCCATTCAAATGGTAAGCAAGAAAGAAGAAGTGGCTTTTCTTAAATCAGACAAAATAGATTTTAAGTCAAAACCTGTCACATGAGACAAAGAGGGTCATTATGTAATGATAAATGGATCAATTCATCAAGGGGATATAACAAATATAAATATATATGCACTCAACAGTGGAGCTCCTAAATATGTAAAACAAATATTAACAGATCTGAAAGAAGAAATAGACAGCAATACAACAACAATAGGATAATTCAGTACCCCATTTTCAACAATGGATAGATCACCCAAAAGAAAATCAATAAGGGTATAGCATACTTGAACAACCCTACAGACTAAACGAACTTAACAGATATATAGAGAACATTCTAGCCTACTGTGTAGCAAAATATACATTCTTAAGTGCACAAGGAAAATTCTCTAAGATAGATGAAATGTTAGGACACAAAATACGTCTTAACAAATTAAAGAAGACTGAAATCATATCAAGCATCTTTTCCAACTAAAATGGTATGAAACCAGAAATCAGTAACAGGAGAAAATTTGAAAAACTCACAAATATGTGGAAATTAAACAATACACTCCTGAACAACCAGGGAGTCAAAAAAAGAAATCAAAAGGTAAATCAAAAAATATCTTAAGACAAATAAAAATGAAAACACAACATAGCAAAACTTATAGGATGCAGTAAAGCAGTACTGCTGCAATGTCCACACACACTAACATTTACACGTTCAAGGTTTACTGGCATCACAACGCATCAGCCCAAATGGCAAAGCGCCCAGATAAGCAGCCAGATCTTCCAAGGAGGATCAATGTAGAGCAGCCACCACGCCAGGAAGATCACAACACTCTGTGAAATTCAAGCTCACAATGGAGTAGCAGCTGCATTTTTTTTTTGCATGATTTATAGCATTTTTGGTTTTGGCCAAATGTGTAAAACAAACCTTTTCCAAGTTATATTTTTTAATTGGTCCTTAGGGTCTTCTTCTGGCTCTATTCTAATTCTTAGGGAACAATTTGCTACCTAATAAAAGTTGCAAACATATGACTTTGGAAAATGCAGAACAATAAATAATAAGAGAATTTCAAATAGTTTATTATTTGGGTTACATTTAGGATAATTAAAGTCACATAGAAAAATATAGATGAAAGGTAGCGTTCCCAGGAATCATTGCAAAGGCCAATCCAAATTCATTATCTTTCTTGTGTCTCCACTCCTGGCCCCCAGCTTAACTTCCTGACACTTCTGAACTCCCCCTTGTGGTTCACAACCCAAATATTCCCTTGCCCCCCGCCTGCTTTATTTTTCTCCATACCATTTAATTTTATCATTCTACATTTTACTCGTTCATTTGTTTGCTTTTCTGTTTTCCCTTCATGAGAAGGTAAATTCCATAAAAATGAGGACCTATATATATGTTTCACTGCTGAGCCCCAATACCCACACAGTAACTGGAACATTGTATGTTTTTAACCAGTATATGTAAAATATAAAGCAATAATTTCACACTGGAGATTTATCACAAAAATGTTATATTTATTTGTACATATACTTATTGATAAATTAATATAAAATGTATGTTCAGTTTTATCTTCATCCTATTGTAATATTCTACAACCTAATATAACAGAGAATGAATATTTGTGAAGAGGATCTTGAGGTACCATAGAAGCCAAAATCATTTCTAAATAATAAAATACTGAACTGGGGGCTTCCCTGGTGGCGCAGTGGTTGAGAGTCCGCCTGCCGATGCAGGGGACGCGGGTTCGTGCCCCAGTCCGGGAAGATCCCACGTGCCGCGGAGCGGCTGGACTCGTGAGCCATGGCCGCTGAGATGGATTTAGTACTGATTTTGCTTTATCATGTGCTACTTATTTAAAATTTGTACGTATTAGTATCCTTAAGGTAATTCTCTTTGTTAGGTTATTACATTAGTCTAAATATTTACTCCCCAATCATTGTAAATAAATTTATTATTTTAAATCTGATTGTAAGAAATTTTGAGGCAGATAGGTGATTTGAGATGGAGTTTGAATACAGTCTTTAGACTTGAAATGTACAGGTAATTGGACTGAATTGAATGCCAAGTGGAGACGTTCCTGGGAATGTTTTATTACCTTTTCGTATGGTAGGCGTGTCAGTGTCTGCAATCAGTTGCAAGCAGTCTTGAGTGACTGAAAAGCAAAAATGTATCATTTTAGTTACTTGAATAGAAATTGTAAGGCACTAAAGATGACCAAGAATACAGAGCTGCAAACCCACTCTTCCAGTGACACCAAATCAGTTATACTTTCTATATTGCCTGTATGCTCTTCTTAAAATTACTTTAGGAAATGTGCCCACAGGTTCTTACTATAACTCGTACTTGAAATACAATATGTACTTGAAATTCAAGCTTTAGAAAAACTCTATGTGCTGTTGAAATACAGTGAGTATATCATCTAAACAGTTTAGCTTAACTTACTCTAAAATGTTTATGCCTGTATAGAAAGCAAGTTTAGCCACTGTCATTTGTTTTTCAATTCTCTTAAATACACAAGCCAAATTATCAGATCACTCTAAAATGATTTTTTGTTTAAAAAATCTAACATTAAGTGACAACTCACTAGTACTGAAACTATCACTATTAACATTACTGAAAATAAAAATAATTGCTAAAATGCATTGAGCTAATATAAATCCAGGCAACTTCACAGAAATCCCAAGATTTACATACTGGAAACTACGTCATGGAAAGTGTAAACAACCTGTCCAGTCCCCAGGGATAGAAAGTGACAGGGCCAAAGTTTAATCACGCCTGTTTCACTGTGGAGCCAAAGTCAGGCTTTTGGTAAAATGTTTTGGACTAGAAAGAGAGCTACAACGTCTTTTTAAGATAAAAATGGAAGATTTCCCTGACACTGCATCACCAGTAAAGCTTCTGGGAAGCATCAATTCACATCACACATCACATATAGAATATTACACAGAGTATTCCAAAGAATACGTAACTACGCTATTAAATAAAGACAATGCCTTCGGGTAACAGCAAAATAGGTACACTGCCTGTAGGAAAAGGAAACAAAGCAGTAAAGATCTACGGTAAATATGGAACATGAACCTAAGTATGCCCACTTTAAATTCAGAAAATATTAGTTTAGGTCGCTTATTATATAGCAGGTATTTTATTCTGCATTGAAGTAAGGCTTTAAAAACACGCTTCGCAATGTATACACTTTAGGAGCTTATTAACACAGTGGAGAGTTCCTGCTGCAAGTCACTAATGGAAAACATGGAATAACAGATGTAATAATTATGTAATATTCTGAAGCTGTGCAAATGCATAGGCCTAAAAAGAATACTGTTACAGGCAGTGATCACATATGAAAACCTGCTAAGAAATTTCCCTTGGTATTTAAAGGTGGAACTATAATGTTAAAAACTGCACTTCCTTTATAACCACGAGACTTTTCTAACACATTTTTATGTTAATGTGATGGTCTGGATAGGAGCACAACATTTTGGCCACTTTGTGGTTCTTTTATTGACCTGGAAAACAATGGCAGCGGTGTCTATGCCACAGGGAAATGTGACTCATTACTGCAGTTACTATGGCAGACCCTCTGCCACAGAAAATATGGAAAAGCATCGTAACAGGCAGAATAGCTGTGAATAAGGACAGCTTGAAAGAAAGGAACCACAGAACATCCAAAGCAGCCAAAGTCTGAAAAGCACAAGGTCTAGAGTCACCATATTAAACCTATTTTTCTAACAAACACTTCTTGAGGAATTACTACATACAAGGCACCATGATAAGTTTTGTGAGGGATGCAAGGGCCAATCAGG
Source organism: Neophocaena asiaeorientalis asiaeorientalis (assembly GCF_003031525.2). Taxonomy (NCBI): domain Eukaryota; kingdom Metazoa; phylum Chordata; class Mammalia; order Artiodactyla; family Phocoenidae; genus Neophocaena; species Neophocaena asiaeorientalis. The sequence continues at coordinate 3,073,732 of NW_020174048.1, forward strand.
GCGTGAAAAGCTCTAATCTTTCCTCCACAATGAAAGAGGATCTTGACGAAAGTCAAAGTTAAATTTCCAAACTTTCCATCTTTCCTTTGTCATGTGCATGCATATTGTAAAGATTCAGTGAGATAATACATCTGAAACATTTAGTACTGTACTTGGGACATAACAATTGCAAAGTCAATCTTGGCTATTATTAGTGCTATTGTTCTTAGTAGCATCGAACCAAATAAACTGGGAACACAAGGGAAGGACATTAGGAGAGCAAGAAGACCAGGTGAAGCTGATAAAGGGCCCAAGGAAATACTAGAAATACTATTTCTTGTTTTTTGGTGTTTTTTTTTTGGCCACACGAGGCACCTGGGATCTTAGTTCCCCAGCCAGGTATCCAACACTTGCCCCCTGCACCCCTGCAGCGGAAACGCGGAGTCTTAACCTCTGGACCGCCAGGGAAGTCCCTAGAAATACTATTCCAATTAGCCCTCTCCTTGACTGTTTCCACAAACTCCTGTAGGAGACTTACCTTTTCTATTTAGACAGAAAGGGGTTTACCTAATGAGTGCTGCCTGGAAACTACCAAACTGATATGAAAGTATCTGAATTTTAATCTCCAAAGCCCAACTAAAACTTGGCCACAACCTACACATTGAAAAACTATGGTCTATTCTATCACACAGTAGCAGAAATCTACCTTTCAGAAGAAAATACACTATGGAGAGAAATTTTTATTTCATGAAATACTCTTCAGAAAAGAAAATGAGATATTAAAATGACAGTTCAGGAGTAGTGTTTGGGGCTTCCCTGGTGGCGCAGTGGTTGAGAGTCCGCCTGCTGAAGCAGGGGACACGCATTCGTGTCCCGGTCTGGGAAGATCCCACATGCCGTGGAGCGGCTAGGCCCGTGAGCCATGGCCGCTGAGCCTGTGCGTCCGGAGCCTGTGCTCTGCAACGGGGGAGGCCACAACAGTGAGAGGCCCGCGTACCGCAAAAAAAAAAAAAAAAAGAGTAGTGTTTGAATTATACTCACTAAAGCTAGTGCTATTCATTAGTTTTCCTTACTCCAGAGAAAGTCACTGAGCTTTTCAAGGAGATAAATTCTTGGAAATAAGAACAGGACTTTCCATCCTGCCCTCATTAGATGCTGTTCAGGTCCCATCAACCCTATCAGTGCTACTTACCTCTTCAGCTTTCAACTCCTCCTTTTAAGGAAATTTCATATCTATTATCAACTTATCTCCAGTTCAGTCTTTTAGGACTCTCTTTCCAATTCAACATAGATCTGATTTTAGACTATAGATTATTGCTCACAAAAAGTTGGCCAAGAGAGCAGTACTGTTTTTGTATCTCCCAATAGCATAGATATCCAACCACAAGAGTTTTGAGAATGCATAGTCTAATATAAGAAACATAATATTGATAACAATTGTAGTATTAATTGACTGTGTTTGGTTTTCAAATGTCTTTCACACATCTTTCCTGCTGCTACAGTTGAGGGGAATTATACAAGAGTTTGAGAATGGTTTATCTTTTTAACTAAGCAAGGCAGTAGCATACATTAAAACATTTCTGTGTCAATGGGGAGGCACGTATTTCTAAATATATATATATCTCATATTATAATGATGTGAGAACCACAGATAATTAATCTTAAGTGCATTTTTACAGCATAAGAAAATTTACTCATAATATTAAACCATGTGAAAAATATTTCTAAAAACAAAACATTATACTGATGACAAAACTAGCTTACAAAAGAGAATTCCTAAAATAAGAACTTTTAGACAAAAGTCATTTGCTATTGCTCAGTATTTGATATAATAAAATCCAACCAACTCCACAATTAGAATAGTGGTTGGACTGATTGAGATTGAAAACCACCTTTTAAAGTGGCTTTTAATCAGGAAAAGAGATTTATAGGTTTATGGAATTGCTAATATCTGTTGTATTGTTTTCTGTGTTGGAACCAAACCTTTTCAAACTGGAATCCAGTTTATTATACATTATTTCCACAAAGCTAAATCTAATAGAAACTACCATAAATAATGCAATTATTGCAGATTATACGTGGTTCCCATGAAAAGCATCCCACATGAGCTTTTCCCATTACTCGTGTCCTGTCCATATGACCTACACCCACTAACTCCCAAATTTCTCACTCATCTCATTCGAGAAGCTTCTTCTAAGCTCTTCAGTCTGAGTGAGACGCCCTTCCTTCATCTTCTTTTATCTTTCTTCTTTTTTCTGTTGCCTTACTTATTACATTGTACATTTTTCAACAATGAGGACTCTGGAGATGATGCCTCTCTTCATTTCTGTAGAGCTTTCATTCAGTGCATGGAAGTCATGACAAATGTAGGAGTTGGAATTTTCTTGAGCTAGTTTTGAATAAATCATCAGTGGCTGGAATAGTTAGTTAAGAGAAATCCCTTACAGATCTAAATATTGACCTAATGCTGGACATAGATTTATGAAGAAATCAAAGAAATCATGGTTTTAGGATAAACATTTCTACTGGAACGGGAAGAAAAAATTTTTGGGGTGGAAACTGGATTATAAAGTATTGTTTGATCAGGGATAAGCAGTTTGTGTAACTGGCAACATTTATTAAGTTACTTATTGGTAACTTACAAAAACAATGAGAGAGTTCTGAAAGAATTTCTAGAGAGCTAGGTTGAGAAGTCTGTATTTGACTTACTAGAAAATAGAAAAAATATTAGGAGTTCTTAATCTTGAGAGGGGCTTGCCTGATACATGTTGTGCCTGAGAAAGACAAAACATGTGTCTATGTGTAGAATGAACTGCTGTAAAGGGAGAATGAAAGCCAAGGTTCAGCTCTTGACTGGTAATAAATATATGTGGGTGATTTGGTCTAAAATGCAATTATATAAGTGGAGCACCCAAGACAAACTGTGAAAAAAATTTAAAAGTTTCTGACTAATGAGTATATGTGCTTGAAGGAGAATTAAAAACTAATATTAAAAGCAGGTTTTCAATTCTGGGGAATTCACAAAGATGGCAGCACTATAACGGCCTTGGGGAAGTGAGGAAGGGGTGCTGAATTTTTGGAGGGCTTGGAATGAAGCTGATAAAGTAGAAATAAATATAACGGATAGAAGTAAAGAAATATATTTGAATTGAAGATTTTCTATGTGTATATGTGCACAGAAAGAGCCTTGACGTGAACTGGACGTTGCCATGTACCACTCATAATATAATCATGTTCTATGACTAAAGTAAGGCAGGATATGTAAGATGGCAGCCCTCTGGATAGCCTCATAAGAGTAAAGTAACAAAGATAAAAAAACCCCCCAAAATACCATCTTCATCTAATGTTGTTTAATTTTGCAAATGATCAAATATTTTAACTTAAAATTACCAATTTTATAGTGGTCATCATCTCCATAGGATATGTTTTTTCTTCGGTCATGACTTCTTTGCATTATTTTAGGATATTTCACTTTTTTTTTTTTTTTTTTTGCGGTACACGGGCCTCTCACTGCTGTGGCCTCTCCCGTTGTGGAGCACAGGCTCTAGATGCGCAGGCTCAGCGGCCATGGCTCACGGGCCCAGCCGCTCCGCGGCATGTGGGATCTTCCTGGACCGGGGCACGAGCCCGTGTCCCCTGCATCGGCAGGCGGACTCTCAACCACTGCGCCACCAGGGAAGCCCAGGATATTTCACTTTATTAATGACGCATACTCAGAAGGCACTGGGTATCACTGACTTACCAGTGAAGGACATTGGCTTCATAACACAACGTGCAAACAGCTCTGAAGTCAAGGAAGGTAAAACCAAAAATAGAAATACACCTGAATATCTGGAGAAAGGTAGCAATAAATGGCACAGTTGGCTGTTACATTTTCAACTCCCACTTGGACATTCCCACCTGAATGCCATAGTGATACCTCAAGTTTCATCTGCCTCAAATCTATTTCTTGATCTTCTCCACACACACTCACCTCTCACTCCTTCTCTGTTTTCTCTCTTAGTGGATATATAACTGTCCTCTGAGTTGCCCAAACTAGAAACTTTATAAACATGCCTTATTTCTTCCTCCTCAATCTTGAAATTCAACTAATAACCAAGTTCTAATGGTTTGAACTTTTAACTTTCATCCAATTAAGATTTCATCTCTCATTCATCCATTCAACAATTTTACTGAGCACTAGATTTGTGTCACATGTTGCACTTAGGGATACCAAAAAAAGGAGATATAATTCCTACCCCCATGGAGATTACAATCTAGTGGGAAGAACAGGCATGAATGAGTAGCACCAAAACAGAATTAAAATTGCAACTGTAAGAGTGATACAGTGCCTAGATGTCTGATCCAATGAGGAAGGCTTCTTTGAATGGTGGCAAGTTTGGCTGAAGGAGAGAGAGAGAGAGAGACAGAGAGAGACAGAGAGAAATGGTAAGATGGAGAGCATCGTAGCCTAAATTCAGATCTTTACCCTCACCATTCTTCACAATTACCTTAGTCTACCTAGTTGTGCCTCTTCCATTTTCTACAATTCCTAGTCCATCACTTGCATTTCCTCCAGAATTATCTTCCTAAACCCAAATCCTATCTTGTCCTTTTCATGTTTATAATTCCTTCAAAGGATTTCTTTGCACACAAAATCCAAGTCTACCTGCACAGCCTCATGACCCTCCTCTCCCACCCCCACTGTACTTAAACACACCTTCTCAGAACAGGAGGTCGGCTTCATGTTTCCAGGACCTTGTATCTGCCATTACCTACGGCTAAATATTCCTCACCTTTCCAACTGGTGAAACCTCATTCATGCTTCAGGGCTCAGGTCACATATCAAATCTTTCCCTGATCCTTCTAGCTAAATATTTGATAGCATTACACTTTGTACGTACATCTATTGAAATACATTTCACTATATGTACTAATTGTTTCTATAACTGCTTCCATCCCTAGACTGTGAGTCACTTCACATTAAGGTCCATCATTTACAAATTTGCAGTGTCTCATTTACAGCACATTAAAAAAAAAATCTGTGGAACAATTTAGAAAAGAAAGACATCATACCAACGTCTAACCTTTCCAAATAATTTTTAAAAACCCCATCCTTACATCCAAATTTATAAGACATGTTAAATCAAATTAAATTAATGTTTTAGGGAAAATAGGTTCCATTAAAAAAAAAAAAAACCTATGTCCATGATGTCTGAACTCTGTAACAATAAATCTTTGGGTCCACGGTTTTATGGAAAACATTCTTCATAACGAATAATCTCAGTAAGTTTTTGAAACGTCATCCATAGAACTGTAGCACGCTATAATATTTTTAAAAGTAAATGGTTGTGTGCTATTTCTCTAGAATTTCTTACTCTCTAGTTGCCAGAAGAAGCTCTAGGGTAGTAGATAGAAGAGAAAAAAGATGAGCTGAAGTATAGCTTCACAACTTGTGTCAGCAGATACCATGAAGCAGTTATTTTCCATTTCTTTGTCTACCTGACACAGGGTAGTCAGAGGAGAGGGATGGAGAGAAGAGGAAAGCCTGAACTTCAATCAATCAACATTTGCAAAAATCCCCAAGGAGACGGCCGCTTACTATAATAAGGTCTCTTCTTGTATTTTTTCTATTTCCTGTTTTATTACTGTTACCATACCTTGGATACACTCTCCTCTTACCCACATCTACTCAACCTTTAAAACCCGGCTCAGCTCTTCTCGACCACGGTCTAGATGATCTTTCAGTCTGTGATCTCCACTGCGGACACCCTGTGATTCCGTAACTAGCTATCCTTCTCACTGGTAATAATATTAATAATAATTTAGGCTTCTCCAGGATCCAATGACTTTTCTCAAAACTGGTGCTTTATTTGAACATTAGGTACATATAGCTCACGTGATCAAAAGAGCTCAGAATTTATAACCTTAGTTCTTAAACCAATTAGCTATTTAATCGTGAGACTGACACAATTTTGAAATATTTTTTCTTATCTGTAAACTGAAAAAAACAATATCTATTTCATAGTGAGAATTAGTTGAAGGCATAATTTGCATGTGTTTTGTAAAGGCAAAAGACATTGTTATTTTTTAATTACTTATTATCTTGAAATTTACATTAGTTTTTTTAAAACTTCTCCAACTCAGTACTGGGTTTCTGAAAAGAGGGGTTGGCTGTGCCTGCTTCAATTCTCTCACCTAAAATGCAGACAATAATGCCAGCACTGCAGGGTTACGAAGAGGGCAAATGATAATCACAGGTCCACAGGGCCTAACCCAGAGCTTTCACATGGACCGTACTCGGCTAATTTCATTTCATTTCTCTCCCCTTTTCTGCATATTCTGGAGAGCCTACCTCAGAGCTTTGCACAGTAGGTGTCTCCTCTATTTTGAGAGAAGTCTGTTTCTTCTCTAACCCCTCAGAAATGGGGATACTTTTGTTCTTTTTTGATATGTCCTTAGGAATTTTTATTTTTTTAACATCTTTATTGGAGTATAATTGCTTTACAATGGTGTGTTAGCTTCTGCTGTATAACAAAGTGAACCAGCTATACGTATACCTATATCCCCATATCCCCTCCCCATGATTTGCCTTTCTCTAATGATTAGTGATGCTGAGCATCCTTTCATGTGTTTGCTGGCCATCTGTATACCTTCTTTGGAGAAATGTCTATTTAGGTCAAAGAAAATCCCACCACAACAAAAGAGCAGCTGCCCAATGCAGATCCTGTAAGTAGGACTTGACCTATAAAAAGCATCATTAACCGTTAAAACTAATATCACCCATTTCTACGAACTATTAATGAGAATGCATCCCTCGACGTTATGAATTTATTGTTAAAATACCTAGAATGTCTGCAATTTTTGTTAATGTTGAAACAATAAAGAATTATTGAGCTTTCAGGGATTAGATAGAAAGACTTACCCCGGCCTCCCTACTTAAAATACAGACATGTCCTCTTACCCTTCTTCACCCTTAACTCTGCTGGTTCTCTTAACCCTGCCCTAAATTTTTCACTTTTGCAATGTATTTGACATTTTCTAGTATTATAATTTCCTCATTAATTATGTTTATTGATTATTTTCTATGGCTTTCCACCTCACTGCAATGTAATCTCCAATGCACGGGAAACTTTTATCTGTTTGTCTTCTAATCGATACCCAACAACTAGAACAGCGCTTGGACCTCCTATAGGTCAGGGAAGGTTGGAAGAAATACAATATCGCTTCTGGCTTCACTGGTTGATTCGCTTCCTGGCTCTTCTGTTTCCCAAAACTTTAAACTTGATAAGAACAGGGTTCAAAGGTTTGGTTACCAGGTCACTATTTCCATTTAAAATACTTTTGTGGAAATTGAACAGAATCCAGCTCTTGCAACACTGAAAAGAAGGCTCTCCTTATTTAAAGCAGGGGAAAAGAAAAATAACACTCAGGGAAGATTCTGGTCAAAGGTCACCATGAGAGCAGCCAGCTGTTTCTGTTCTAGGAAGGAACACACCCTTGCTGGGTAAGAGGCTGCCGTTAGCCTCATCTGGGGACAAATTGGATGGCTGAGTTATACACTGCATGCTTTTAACACTCACTTTACAGCCTTGTAAGTTACAGCTGAGCCCGAAATGCCGATGAAGCAAAGACTGGATGTTACTGGATGTTACAGACCCTCAGACACCCCATCTTTTCTTGCAAAGGAAATGCACTATGGATTTCAAGAAAGAAATGTTGATATTTCAAATATATTCATAGTATTGATATCTTTATGTTTAACAACAAAAGTGTTTACCCCAGAGAAATACTTTAGTTATACTATTAGGTGTTAACTTATGTGCATTATATTCAAAACTCTGATTTTTAAAAACTATTAAATGCATTCTGGTGTCCTGGACGGCTCCCGGAACATGGTAAGACCTTAGCGGAAAAGCTGGTGAAATTCAAATAAAGTCGGGAGTTCAGTTAAATCCTAATGTTGGTCTCTAAGTTGTGACAAAGGTACCATGGTAACATAAGATGTTAACATTAGGGGAAACGGCATGAGGGATATATGGCAGCTCACTGCACTGTTATTGCAACTTTCCTGTAATTCTAAAATAATTTCAAACTAAAACGTTTATTTAAAAATGGAGAAAAATAAAGTAGATTGGTCAGAATTTTACAATAAATATTTGAAAGATAAAATATGGGCAAATTTTTCTGCTCTTGTTTTTATATTTCTTTGAAATGCTCACGCTTTCACCACTTCATGATTTTTTTTGTTTTTTGTTTTTTGTTTTAACTGTTTGGCTGTGCCATGCAGCACGGGGATCTTAGTTCCCCGACCAGGGATAGAACCTGCACCCCCTTCACTGGGAGCACAGAGTCTTAAGCCTGGACTGCCAGGGAAGTCCCTTTCACCACTATTTTTAATATTACAGTTGAGATGAGTATAATAAACGTTATTAATAAAAAATAATTTTTGTCTTTCTATAATCTAAAATACATGGGTTTCTGATAACTTAAACTCCCTACTGAATAACAAGGGAAAAAATGAAAGGTCACCTAATTTTATTAATAAACTGTTTTAATTCAGTAGGAACGCATTTGGAAGAATTCACTTTCTTGATGGACTCTGAAGATGCTTATCTTTAGATTCTTGAAATGAATAGAATTATAGTTAAGTGCAGGTTCAAAACATGGGTCATCATGATTTCATCTGTGAAGAAATTTTCATGTGTAATATTTTCAAAGCCATGTCACTTTAGGGTTTTTGTTTTTGTTTTTTTTTTCTAATTGGGACTATCTCCAAATACACTTATGGGCTTAAAAGTGAATTTTTGGCTATTGTAAGCCATTTGGCAATTTAAATCCTGGATTTCCCCACATTTGTTTGTTATATTGTAATCATAAATTATCTTATGAAACACATGAAACTTACTGAGACTTTCATTTGAAACACAACATAATTAAGAAAAACAAAACTGGAGCCACAGCACCAAATTCTAGAATGAAGTAAAAGCAGCACGTTTACTCCAGGGGTGGTCTGCAAGAAAGACTAAATGGGTGTGTAGGCTGATGGTGATGTCTGCCCTTCACGTACTGCTGTTCAGCTTGCGAATTTCACTGACCTGTGTCCTGAAGATGCACGCCCTTTTCTGTGTGTAAATAATATGTCAATTAAAATTTTAAAAAATTAAGCTAGAAACCCAGGAAATTATAGTGAAAGAAGTTGCTGAATATGGGAGCTTCTCTATGACTTTTCAATGAGCCCAAACAGTGCCTCTACCTGGTGCACCAAGAGAGTCTGAGGCGAGGGGTCTCCAGACTGCCCCTGTGACTTTAGCCTTATGATCATGTTCATTCTTTGGTTCATTAGTTATTTTAAAGGTCAAGTTAAAAAAATTTCATAAGATGGCCTTTGATCAAAACCTGACAAATGAAGAAATATGGGAAAATCCCTTCCCCCTAAAAATGATGCCAAATCATTCTATCTTATTTGATATTGAGCCCAAAATTGATTAACACATATTCATGGAATACCTACAGGGTGCAAGTGTCATGATGAATATACAAAAGGAGAAATAGGACCAGACCACAGAAGTCTCTACTCTTTAGTTGAACAGACGGGGTATACACAAATGAAAAGAAAACAACCTTCCTGGGTAATATGGGATGAGTATCAAATACCAATGCAATAACTAGGCTTGCTGTGTGCTGGGGAGGTTCGACTTTCTAGCCCACGGCATACTGGAATTTACTTACAAACTGAATATCCACACAATAAAAACTGAGATGCCTGGTGAAATCTGGGTTGGATTTATAGAAAAATAAGAACGAGTAACATTCTGGTATGTTACTTAGCAATATTCAGCTGTGAACCTTTTTGACACAGTTATAAAATAATGACCACCTGATGTTGAGGAGTATATACAGAAAGCAGAGTATTTTAGACAAAGTCTAGAATAATATTATAAATCTGTTAAGTATAGATCCACTGAGTGTACTACTGACGTGGCTTAAAAATAAGCGTGAGATCGAATACTAAATCATTTACTGCAAATTCTATGTTTTTTAGCAGTTTAACAAGCTATTTGAAAATGCTAAGACTCCTCATAGCAATAAACCCTTTTTCATTTAACTATGAAAGAATAGTGAAACCTATATAAGGAAAACTGTCTTATTGTGAAATTTAAAATTCTATATTTAATATATTAAAAATTCTTGAATATATCAATTCAAAGTGTGAAAATTCATTTTCTTCTTCAGAGTTACAGTTTTTCTAAAATTCCAACAAAAACGTTTATAGAAAATGAATAAATAAAATAGAAACTAATGCTTTGAAAGTCAAAGGGATAACTCTGGCTTTTGAGTTTTACTTAAAATAAATCACAACAACTAGAATGGAAACCAAAACCAAAGAAACTTGCTAGATTCAAACTGAATAGAATCTTCTCAATTCCAAAAAAAGGACCCTACCAAACCGAAAACAAACGAAAATCATGGAGTCTCAGACAACTTTCTTGGTATATATATATGCATTAATTTTGGAGTAAGGCTAAACAAAATAAATTTTCCCTGCACAAAGGGACAGTGTCTAAAACAACATTCAAGCCAATTTCATTGACCGGGAATAAATGATATTACCTATCACTAAGGTTCTGGTCTTCAAACCCTTCATGTGGGATCTATGAATGTTATAAATATATGTAGAGAGAGATTTAGAGATATATATGTACTAAGTATATTTATAGGGTATATATATATATATATACACTATATATACAATACATATATGTGTGTGTGTATATATATATATATATATATATATATATATACACATATACAAACACCATATATATGCTACATCAGGGTTTATAAAAATCTAAGGCAAACCATGATAATGACCATAGTGACGACATCTGGGCTATGGAAACCAGGTGCATTCTGATTCATTGGTTAGAACTTTCTGCTATTCTCCAGACTTTCTAAAAATTGCAAATTTGGGGGGGAAAATTTTTGTCAGTATACAATTTTTGGATGCCATAGTAACACAAATATGAAAAAATACTCACATGGGAGGAAATTTTAAAATATTAATAGAACATATTTTGGTCAAGTGGGACTCAGGGAGTTATTGATTTCTTACTCAATTCTTTCCTTCTTAAATCTGATGTAATGAGTCTACATCCTCTTTGGAATGGAAAAGTTAGGGTTTCGTTTTAATATTAATATTTAGAGGCAGGGGAATACTAGCAGACAAGGTTGAAGAAGATTGAGGCATCCTCACCCTACTAGGCACTGAAGCTCATTTTATTATAAAATTACTTAAAATATTTAATACAAATAGGAAACAAATCAATGAAAAAAAAGTCTCAAAATAGATTCAACTATAAATGAGGAACTTAATATAATATAGTAAGCATTCCAATGCAAATGAGTTAAAAAGAACCATCTAATGAATTTGGCCGAGATACTTAGCAATAGTTTGGAAGGAAAAAGTAAAAGAAGAAAGGGGAAGTTAAGGAAGGAAGGAAGGAAGTTCCAAAGAAAGGAAGTTAGTATGACATGACCTACCAAAATAAACTCCAGGACTAATGGATTAAATACCAAACTACAACACTAAATTACAAAAAAAGTCAAAATGGCAGAGAAAAGAATAAACTACTTAAGAGATTATGAACAAATATATTTTTAGCTTTGATGTATTACAGAAAATTTTAAAAGTGTATCACATTGAATATACAGATGCAAAATCTCTGTACAAGTTTAAAAACCTGCAAAATATTGTGAAAATATTTACATCAAAATTTTGATAAACAATATGCCTAATATAGAGTTTATTCAAAATTATTTTAAAAATAGGACAAGTGAGGAAAGTTATAAATAAAAATTAGAAGATAAAATTAGAAGTTATCAAAATATGCAGAAATAAGTTAATTCTTATTTGTAAGCAAGCAAAAAATTAAATTTGAGGCATTCTTTTACAACTACTAAACTAGCCAAAATATATTTTTAAAGATAAGATGCTGTAAGAATGTGGAGAACTTGTATACTGCATTTCTGATTACATACATTTGTAATTCATTTTGAAAACAGTATGGCAACAGGTAGCAAGGGTGCTAAAGATGTTCGTCCTAATATATATATACACATATACAAACACCATATATATGCTACATCAGGGTTTATAAAAATCTAAGGCAAACCATGATAATGACCATAGTGACGACATCTGGGCTATGGAAACCAGGTGCATTCTGATTCATTGGTTAGAACTTTCTGCTATTCTCCAGACTTTCTAAAAATTGCAAATTTGGGGGGGAAAATTTTTGTCAGTATACAATTTTTGGATGCCATAGTAACACAAATATGAAAAAATACTCACATGGGAGGAAATTTTAAAATATTAATAGAACATATTTTGGTCAAGTGGGACTCAGGGAGTTATTGATTTCTTACTCAATTCTTTCCTTCTTAAATCTGATGTAATGAGTCTACATCCTCTTTGGAATGGAAAAGTTAGGGTTTCGTTTTAATATTAATATTTAGAGGCAGGGGAATACTAGCAGACAAGGTTGAAGAAGATTGAGGCATCCTCACCCTACTAGGCACTGAAGCTCATTTTATTATAAAATTACTTAAAATATTTAATACAAATAGGAAACAAATCAATGAAAAAAAAGTCTCAAAATAGATTCAACTATAAATGAGGAACTTAATATAATATAGTAAGCATTCCAATGCAAATGAGTTAAAAAGAACCATCTAATGAATTTGGCCGAGATACTTAGCAATAGTTTGGAAGGAAAAAGTAAAAGAAGAAAGGGGAAGTTAAGGAAGGAAGGAAGGAAGTTCCAAAGAAAGGAAGTTAGTATGACATGACCTACCAAAATAAACTCCAGGACTAATGGATTAAATACCAAACTACAACACTAAATTACAAAAAAAGTCAAAATGGCAGAGAAAAGAATAAACTACTTAAGAGATTATGAACAAATATATTTTTAGCTTTGATGTATTACAGAAAATTTTAAAAGTGTATCACATTGAATATACAGATGCAAAATCTCTGTACAAGTTTAAAAACCTGCAAAATATTGTGAAAATATTTACATCAAAATTTTGATAAACAATATGCCTAATATAGAGTTTATTCAAAATTATTTTAAAAATAGGACAAGTGAGGAAAGTTATAAATAAAAATTAGAAGATAAAATTAGAAGTTATCAAAATATGCAGAAATAAGTTAATTCTTATTTGTAAGCAAGCAAAAAATTAAATTTGAGGCATTCTTTTACAACTACTAAACTAGCCAAAATATATTTTTAAAGATAAGATGCTGTAAGAATGTGGAGAACTTGTATACTGCATTTCTGATTACATACATTTGTAATTCATTTTGAAAACAGTATGGCAACAGGTAGCAAGGGTGCTAAAGATGTTCGTCCTCTTTGGCTCAGACATTCCATGTATGGAATTTATATTGAATATATGCATAAAATGCCTCAGAAACAAAGAGATCTGCACAAAAATTTTGGCATGTTCCATTCTATCAAAAAAATTGGAAATGACCATGATAAATAATTGTATGATAACAAATAAATATGGATGTGTGAGAATTACCTAGAAACAAGGAAAACATTTATTGTGTAATATACCACAGTAGATATACTGAATTTTTTCAATTATGTAAAAAATATAGATGATAAAATGCAAAATATGAAAATAATCGATGTGTTAAAGCATAGTAAAAATATGAGTGTTTTCCAGTTTTAAAATTTTTAAACCCATTTGTTTCTGATAATTGGCACAAAGATATGATAACCAGATACAAAATTTACAGCTGTATAAAACGAGGAAGAATTTTTTCCACGAATAAGGCATTTAGTGAAAAATAAGTTTACAGAAGGAGCATCGTGTGTGTGTGTGTGTGTGTGTGTGTGTGTGTGTGTGTGGTGTGACAGGACACCTATTCTGTCTCTCATGCACTTCTGTTCAGAAGTACAAATACATGTAAATAATTACACCTGCTGGGTCTGACTCACATTCACCGTGAAGATGAAAGGAAACAGGAGGTGTGACGATACCTCTTAGTACAAGCCTGCCTGGCACATTCTAGGGGCTCAAGAAAAGGTTCCTTCAATATAAAAGGGAAACAGCACCAAGGATTTGTTAAATTGCAATATTAGTAAGTGCCATTCAAATGCTCTTTCTCAGCCTTGAGATGAAGGAACTAGAGCTGAATCACGTCTTGGGAGGCCCCACCAAACCTGAGGTGTCAGGCACGCACACAGTTCTGTGGGACATGCGCAGCAGGAAGAAAGGTAGCGATCGCTAAGGAACTATTACAAGGAGGCTATAAACGTGTGTGGAGCTCCAGGAAAAAGCACACATTAAAGAAAAGCATTAAAATCTCTGTGTGTGTGTGAGTGTGTGTGTACAATAAGCTTTTTTTTAAAAAAGCAAGACACCAAATAAAGCAGAAACATGCACCTGCCTCCGGGGCGATCTACACGTGGTTTCACGGCGGCTACGCCCCCCAGGAGATGCTGTCTGGCTGCCTTTCGCTGACAAAAGCTCATTCTACACTGGCACGTGGTGCTTTGTTCCTGCACTGCCAGACGATGCTCCTGACGTAGGAGTGAACTATCTATTGGAGGGGAAATGTGGGCCCCTTTCCCCTTTTTTAAAGTGCCGCACAGATAAATACCTCTCCTCACCGTAGGACAAAACGTGCTGTCGGCCTATTACATCGGCCAGGACTTGGCTTTCCCTGGAGCCACACCCGGCTGGGACGGCAAGTTGGCACGTGTCCAAGTTTCCACGTCCTGTCTGGCTCCCCTCTGCTCCTCACCTGTGAACTGGGATCCCTGACTCCTAGCCGCTTCTGTGCCCCGAACATACCTGTTTCTTCTGCATCCTGCAGGCCACGCTTACTCCTGCTGCTTTGGCTGGAGTTGCTTTCTCCTGGAGCTGGTAGTGCAAAGCTCCCCTGCCAAGAGAAAAGGCCCCCGTTATTGCCAGGGCGTCTGGGTGCGGGAGCATGGGGCTGGGGCTGCCGCAGACTCACTTTCAGGGCGGAGGTGGCGGCTGCAGCCTCCCGCAGGGCGGCCCTGGGGGCTGCGGCTCCCGCCTGGGGGGCGCCGGGCAGCTCCCGCAGCTCCGCCCGGAGCCTTCCCAGCTCTGCTTGCAGGGAAGCCAGGCGGCAGAAGGACAGCACCGTGAGGCAGCAGGACAGCAGGGCCAGCAGCAGGGTCACGGCCAGCAGCTTTCCATCTTTGGAGAAGCGGACAGAGGGGCTTTCCTTCTGGGGGAGGATGGAGACTGTCTCCTTCAGTTTCATTTCGTCTCTGGTCTTAAGGCGAGAAAGGCGTGACTGCTCCCCTGTGGAGTCATCCATTTCCCTCCTTGAACTTTGAAGGTTCGGGCCCTTTGAATAAGTGACCACAGAGAATGGATCATTTCCTGTTATCTGTGTTTGTTGATGTCCTACATTGACTACATGGCCCAGCCCGGCGCTCGCCCTCCGGAGAGTTCTCCTGAATTTTCTTCTCTCTGCCCGGCCGCATCTCTGCCCCTACTGTATGATAGGTCTTCCTGGCATTCGCCCTTCTATGTGATTGCCCAATCAGTCTTCCTCATTTCACTTTCAGTTTTTGTAAGAATTTTAATGGCATCTCAGAACACTCATGCACAAAAGGGCCCCTTAAATCTACTGACGGCAAGGAGTTGGGGGTTTGGACCAGCACACTACAGACAACTTTTAAGATAGGAAGGTGTTTAAGGAACTCCCCCTCAGGCATTAGGAGAGAACTGGGTCCACTTGGGGCCACGTGGCTTTGTAGGGAAGGGGGAAAAGAATATTAATAAGTTCCTGCTGGTGTGATAAAATTAATGAATGCCAAGGTCAGATAAGCTAAGTACTTCAGCATTGAACTGTAGTCAGCTGGAGAGTGATTTAGTAACAGTCTCTAAGTGGGAAATACAATGAAATGTCCTTGGACAAGGCATAAAAGTCCGCTGGGGAGTACTGTCCCCACTATCACCTTAGTAATGGAATAAGAAGGAAGTGCCTCAATTTTGGGGACCTACTTAGATTAGGTATGCAGGGGATTCTCTATGTGCAGGTGTATGCATTTTGAAAGGGACTCTAAGTAATCCTCTTCCTCCTGGGACTCACTGCTAGAGAGGCAGCCACCCACAGGATGGCCAGTCCCCAGGAGCTGTCCCACCTCTGCTGTCCCCACCTCTGGAGCTGCAAGTCCCTGCTCCGTCTGACACCATTTGGGGGAGAATCGGTCTTAGCTCGGCTCCAGATGCCTGGGTCCCGTCATTAACTGCTCTTTCCCTAAAGCAGCTTATCTGCTCGTCCACATTAGGCCGACTCTGCTCCAATCTAACCTGTATACAAGACGACCCGACTCGACCCAGACAGAATTTAGTTTCAAATCTCTATTGTTGCGGGCTTCCCTGGTGGCTCAGTGGTTGAGAATCCGCCTGCCAATGCAGGGGACACGGGTTCGAGCCCTGGTCCGGGAAGATCCCACATGCCGCAGAGCAGCTAAGCCCATGAGCCACAACTAATGAAGTCTGCGCGCCTAGAGCCCGTGCTCTGCAACGAGAAGCCACTGCAGTGAGAAGCCCGCACACTGCAACTAAGACACAACACAGCCAAAAACAAATTAATTTTTTAAAAAAGTCTCTATTGTTGGACGTAGCGTGGCTGTAAGGACACCAATCCCGCCTGTGATTCTGTGTCCTCATCTGTTGGATGGGGTGATAACTGTCCCCGAGAGCTGTAAGGAGACTTACAGGAATGTAGAACAAGCTACCTTCAAGATGTTCCCATTTTTCATTCATTCCATTCATTCATCATGTGGAATCTATTTCATTCATTCATTTTATGAACAGAATGCTTCATTTATTCAGTCCATGGAATCTTTTTCATTCTTACAAACAGTGCTGCGATAGACGTCTTTGTACCTGTCCCCTGGTCACAGCTGCACACACCTGCTGGAGAAGAGCACACAGTCACCTTGACCGGGTGTCTCTGAGCTCCCTCCCAGGACCGCCTGTTTCGTCCTTGTCTCACTAAGTGCGATGTCATCCGCCTTATTCATTTTTACCTCTTGGGATTGTTGTTTTTTCCTTTGCATCTGCAAGTTCCAAGACCTTTCAAAATGACTTTAAAATTTTTTTCTGTTTAAAAAAAGGTTTTAGTGATTCCCGTGGTCACCCCAGTTAGCTGTTCTCAGGTGGAAGTTGTCGTCTATAAGTAAGCGTGCAGACTCTTTACTGTAATACAATTCCTTTGTGACAGTCCTTGTTTCCAGATCATCACGGTAAAACATACTAGGTAACATTTCAATTTTTTACAAAAGGATTAGTTTGGGGATTACTTTCTGACTGAAAGTAATTGAAACTCTCTCAGATTATAAGTGTGTGCCTTCTTAGTACCTAAATACATGGAGAAATAAAAGAATTCAAGGCAGTGCTAGAAACCAATTACTCTCTTTTCCACCCTGGACACCTGCAGCCACCGCTTCTTTCTGTGAGTGGACATTCTTCCCCTTCTGGCAGGCCACTCCGCTCCGTGTTCTGCTGTAAAAGTTCTCAAGAGAGAGGGAATAACTTGCTTTAGGGAATTACCTTTGCCTTCAGCTGCTCTCCTGGGAGAGCCACCGAGCAGTCTGCCTGCGGCCAGTTTGGAACCAGGAGCTGGTCTTGGACCACCAGCGGGCAGCCGCAGCAGAGGAGGGCTAGTTCTCCCTCGACCAAAGGCAGCAGGGCAGCTGGCCCAGACTGGACATGGCCAGGTGATGTCCTCCATAGCCATCACGTGATGCGGTTTCTCAGAAGACAGGTAGAAAACGAAGTGGCATTTATGTGCTCTTGAATTTCTTAGTAGAGGAACAAAAGGAAGTTACTACTCCATCAATCAAGGATCTGTTTCCTGCAAAGGAAAGGGTGTGACAATAATTTAACTGAAATTCTGTTCAACAGATAGCAAGCACGTCCATAGTCACTGACTAGCTCACCACATTCACGTTTATTTAGGGCTGGACCTGAGCCACAGTTCTCTTCCATGGTTCAGCTCCTTTTCAGCCACTTCTTTTTCTCAACTGGAGTGTAAAACATTCTCCTGCAACAGAGCTGAAACAAAGTGAATAAACAAAGTGAGTCCCACGTTCCCTGTCCCATCTATTCAGGAGAGAGTAGACAGGAACATGGGAGAGTATATTTGAAAAGAACTGAAGTCAGGGGTTTGTCTGATGGATGAAACACAGCATAAAACAAACATCTACGCTGACTGCTTGCTTCTTATAGTGACAACCTCAAAAAGATTCAGAAAGCTTAATTTTAAACTTCTGGCTTAACAATCCTATAAAGAATTGGCTGGTTTGAGAAATCTATCCTTTACCCATTTCTTTGAGGAAAAAAGTGTCTTTCATAAGGATTTGGACAACTCAAGCATGGAGACAACAGCTCTTCTAGAAATGCATATGTACCTAAAAATAGACCTAGGTAAAACTGGCTTCCTCAGGTGCTCAG
Source organism: Neophocaena asiaeorientalis asiaeorientalis (assembly GCF_003031525.2). Classification (NCBI taxonomy): domain Eukaryota; kingdom Metazoa; phylum Chordata; class Mammalia; order Artiodactyla; family Phocoenidae; genus Neophocaena; species Neophocaena asiaeorientalis. The sequence goes on from NW_020174048.1 coordinate 3,092,212, forward strand.
AATATGGAAAATGGCTTGATGCAAATAATTATTAATTTCAGAAAAAATCATGCTGTTTTCCTGTAGAAATATATACATGCAGTCAGTTGCTATTATAATTATAGTGAAACCTGAGTTGGAAGGCCAAGTGCTATTTGCTCTGTGAAACTGAACCAGGAAGTAATGGTGTGATTTTAGACATAGACAACACTGGTCATTTCTTATACAAAAAATAATGTCAGTCCCTGCGATGTTGACTTTTATTTCTTAATAGTTATATTCAAATGAGGAGTGTGTATGTATTTACTGGAGCTTAATTTTTGTCAGTTTTGAGAAGAAAAATCTGCTAAGAATTCAGTTTCACTTGTGAATTGTCCTCAATTTGTAGTGTAACTGCCTTCAGATTTAATTCTCTTCAGTGTTTATTTAAGTGTGTGTTTTTAAGAAATTTCTGTTTAATACTATTTTCAATTAAATTGCAATTTAGTTTGTTATTCTTTACCTTTATAATACTTACGAGAATATTTTCACTAGTATTAAGATGAATATGTGTCAGATCATCTGTCTATTTCATATACATCAACTAATTTTTCTACTTTACATGCATGACACAGACAATACACATTGACGCAGAGGGGCACTCAAATAATACCTGGTCAGATTTGACCATCTCAAAAATGTTGGGAGAAAGGATTAATTCTATCCATGCAGGAAACGTTACTTATGAAATTCTCTCTGTCTTTAAAAACGAATAAAGCAGAGTTTGCAAACGTTTTTAATAATTTATTTGAAATTTTGCTTATTAAATGTGAGAAGTAAAATGATGGGGGTGAGATGTATGGCCTCTGAAGTCAGACGCATCTGTATGCCCAATTTTGTTCTACCATCTTAACAGACCCTTCCCTGCCCCAAATCTAGAAACTGATTTTGTTTAGATAGACATTTTGCTGGGATGCTGACCCACTGCAAGCTTCAATTCTAATCACTGCAACGCAGTCCTGGTGATTCCATCCGCATCAACATTGATTGCTAAGAGTGGACGGATAAGAAAGGTTTCTAACAATCAGATGGGAGGGGTGGTCTCTTTGGGGGCTCATGAGAAAGAGTTCATCATCTTTAAAGAGAAACCCAAGAAAAAGACATCCTTCCTGCACTGCCACATGTTCACATATGGCACACAGAACTGTGCTGGCCATCCACCAACTGCTGTGCTGTCTAGGCCGACAGGTGGAGGGTAGGAAGAAAACCTGGGTCTCTAACTGCACTATTGCGCTGCTGAATTAATCAACTCTTCGTGTTCCCTATTTGGGGATGTTTTATACTGAGTAATCCTTTTGCCTTATTCTTTAAGCCAATTTGAGACAAGAGTGGACGTTAATGGATCCCGAAACATCCTAACTAGTTCTGCTAGCGTGAGGATATTTATATTCCTACAACCCAAAAACTGTGTGTTTCGAATGTTCTTCCAGAATTTTTCCAAATGTCTTCATGTTAAAAATTACAATGTAAAGAGAAATTTTTGTTTTATATTTCATCTAGCATTTATTGCTGGAAAAACTAGCTCATTCACTAAGAAGAATCTTATTTCCATTTCTACTCTAAAGTTACTTTTTGATAACTTCAACTATTTAGTAGAATTAGGAAACAAGAAAACAACATCTTTAAAAGTGTTACTCTGTGGAGATGTACTGAAGGGATCTGTCTTTTCTATGTGGACCCAGAATAAATTCAGTGACCTCTTCAGAAAGGGAAATAGGAAATCAGAATTGTGGGTCACCATGTAAGGAGGGAATCACCTCGCATTAAAGAAAAACCAAAGGAAGCCCAGGGTATTCTGAGAAAAATGCAGCCTGAATCCATTTTTCTTCTCCTTCCTACAGGCTCTGAGTTATCCATCTTTCTTGAGCCAAACTACAGAGGAACCCATAGGCAGCTGGATGTTGGGCTCTAACAGTTCTTAGACAAAGAAAAATGATGTGAGGCTTCTTCCCCCAAAGCAAGGTTAGGTAGTATTGAATCTGGGACTGGAGTCTCAGGGAATCTTCAATAAATGGCAGAGCAGGAGTCTGTGGGCCCAGGCAGTGGGGGCCATCAGCCCCCCATGAGTGTGCCAGGTGTCCTTGACCTGGAGACGGCATGGAGGAACCAGGTGAGTGGAGGTATTCCTCCCATCCCTGGAGCTGGGATAACGTAAGGGGTGAGAGGAAATGAAAGCCTCCCCAACGCCCATGTCTCATCAGTAGACGGCAAGCTTCTCTGCCGGCACCAGGCCGGCTTATCCAGATGGAGAGGACTTGGTTTCCCAGCAGTTGAGTGAGTAAAGAAAACTGATAGGATGCTTAGGAGAGGTGAACAGGCACAGAAGGAAAGAGAAACAGGAATCCTCTTGCCAACATGCAAAACAGAGGTGATGGATGATTTGAGTTCTAAAAATTAATAGAAAATTCAACTGCAGTAAGTTTTCTTAGAAACTAAAATGATCCCCATCATTTTCCAATGAAACAGTTTAATAGATGAATTAAAAAGGAAAGGATGGTCACTTTTTTTTTTTTTTTTTTGCGGTACGTGGGCCTCTCACTGTTGTGGCCCCTCCCGTTGCGGAGCACAGGCTCCGGACGCACAGGCCCAGCGGCCATGACTCACGGGCCCAGCCGCTCTGCGGCATGTGGGATTCTCCCGGACCGGGGCACGAACCCGTGTCCCCTGCATTGGAAGGCAGACTGTCAACCACTGCGCCAGCAGGGAAGCCCTCTCTGAGCGGCCTGGAAATCTGTAACTTCTCTTCTTGTGTTTTCCTGCTACTCAAAATATAAAGACTCTCTTAAGCTCAGATTGTTTTATTACCAAGTCTGATTGCTCAACAGAAATATAATTTTATAGGAAATTTTGTAAAAGCTGTATTAGATAATCGTGAAGTGTCATAAAACATGTCTAATATGTCAGAGTTCATAAACTGCATTTATTGTTAATTACATCTGAATGTACTGCATTTAAAATGAATTTGCTGATTTTTGCCTATTCCTTTTAAATATAAGCCTCTTTTTTCTACCACTGGTATAAAAAAAAGAGGGTGATTTCCAGAATTTTAACCAAAAGCATAATCTGTTATCTCACAGCTACAGCTGTTTACATATTTTAAACTAAATAATGAGTTTCTATTAGTTTCAAAAATTAAACACAATCCAGACCCGTTTTCGTATTTCCACACTCAAGAGAAGTGATCACGACGCAGTACAAAATTCATGTGAAATTTTCACTATCACTTGTCAGCCAGCAGTATTAGTAATAATTAACTAAGGATAACAAGTCAAATAAAATAAAGTATAACCTGGGCTGTGCTGGTGGCTATTAAAATCCTTCAGTATTTTAGAACACTAATCTTAAACCATTAACTGTAGACACTTTCTGAGTTTTTTTAATTGAGGTAAAATTCGCATATGACATTATGTTAGTTTCAGGTGTATAACGTAATTCAATCTTTGTGTGCGCTACAAAGTGATCACCACAGTAAGTCTAGTTAGCATCTGTTACTGTACAATTGATCCCCTTCACCCATTTCACCCACCGCCCCCAAGCCCCTTCCCCTCTGATAACCACCAATCCGCTCTCTGTATCTGAGTTTTGTTTTGTTTTGTTTGTCTGTTTGTTTTTTATATTCCACATGTAAGTGAAAGCAAACAGTATTTGTCTTTATCGGTCTGACTTATCACACTTAGCATAATACCCTCAAGGTCCATCCATGTTGTCACAAATGGCAAGATTTCCCCCTTTCTCATGGGTGAGTAGTATTCTACTGTATATGTCCCACATCTTTTCGATTTAAAAAAAAATTGTGTTAAAATACACATAACATAAAATTTATCACCTTACCTTTTTTTAAATTGAAGCGTAGTTGATTTACAATGTTGTGTTAGTTTCCGGTGTACAGCAAAGTGATTCAGTTATACCTATATACACATTCTTTTTCAGATTCTTTTCCATTATGGTTTATTACAGGATACTGAATATAGTTCCCTGTGCTATACAGTAGGTCCTTGTTGTTTATTTTACATATAGTCGTTTGTATCCACGTTACCCTTTTGAAGTCACTTTTCAACTTCTCTTTAACATGGTTGACTTTTTAAAAAAATACATTTATTTATTTTTTTATTTATTTTTGGCTTTGTTGGGTCTTCGTTGCTGCGCATGGGCTTTTCTCTAGTTGTGGAGAGCAGGGGCTACACCTCGTTGCGGTGCGCGGGCTTCTCTCTTTGCAGAGCATGGGCTCTAGGCGCACAGGCTTCAGTAGTTGTGGCATGCGGGCTCAGTAGTTGTGGCACACAGGCTTAGTTGCTCCACAGCATGTGGGATCTTCCCAGACCAGGGATCAAACCCGTGTCCCCTGCATTGGCGGCTGCTTCTTAACCACTGCGCCGCCAGGGAAGTCCCAATATGGTTAACTTTTGAATTGATAATCCTCACCCCATCCCAGAGAAGGAAAGATATCTCATTTGGGGAAACTTCTGTATGTCATGGATCTGCAACACGAAGAGGACTGCAGGAGGCACTGTACATGTCATCTCAGGCTCCAGAAGGTGGCAGTGCACGGCGGACAAAGCCCCGGCCACACTCAGAAAATCTGGGTCTGTGTACACACACACACACACACACACATACTAGAATACACGTATATTTACACATCCTGTTGGTTCTGGAAAACACTGATTAATATAATACCACATTTTGTTTATCCGTTCATCCATCGATGATGGATGATAATCAACTTGGGTTTCTCAATGATCAGTTTGGGTTGCTTCCACATCTTAGCTACTGTGAATAATGTTGCTATGAATATAAGTGTGCAAAATCTCTTTGAGATCCTGCTTTCAATACCTTTGGACAAACACACAGAAGTGGAGTTGCTGAATCACATGTTAATTCTATTTTTAATTTTCTGTGGAACCTCCACACTGTTTTCTGTAGCGGCTGCACCCATTTTATTGGTACATGTCCATCAAAGTGCTCAAGGTTCCAGTTTCTCCACATCCCTTATTGTCTGTTTTTTGATAGTAGCCATCCAACAGAAGTGAAGTGATATGTCATTGTGGATTTGATTTCCATTTCCCTGATTAGTGATGAACAATGGACATTTTTTAAAGGTCTTTAAAGTTTACTTTAAAAAATAACACAGGGCTTCCCTGGTGGCGCAGTGGTTGAGAGTCTGCCTGCCGATGCAGGGGACATGGGTTCATGCCCCGGTCCGGGAAGATCCCACATGCCATGGAGCGGCTGGGCCCGTGAGTCATGGCTGCTGAGCCTGCGCGTCCGGAGCCTGTGCTCTGCAACGGGAGAGGCCACAGCGGTGAGAGGCCCGCGTACC
>NW_020174048.1:3102183-3112703 GCF_003031525.2 Neophocaena asiaeorientalis asiaeorientalis
GAGCCACAACTCCTGAAGCCCGGGCACCTAGAGCCCATGCTCTGCAACAAGAGAAGCCACTGCAATGAGAAGCCCGTGCACCACAATGAAGAGTAGCCCCTGCTCACCGCAACTAAAGAAGGCCCGCGCACAGCAACGAAGACCCAACGCAGCCATAAACAAATAAATAAAATTTTTTTAAAAGTGAGGAAACAAAGCTTAATGTTTCATAGATGTATGCAGTCTGGTCTCCAAAGTGTAGCAATTCACAATCCTGCCGGCAACACTTCCTTGTGCTCTTGCCAGCATGAGATTTTATCAATTATTTAAATCTTGTTCCTGTTAAACTTGAAAAACAAAACAGTGTATTGTTTATACACTGACACCAAATTAAACTGTTATTCCAGCTACCTCTGGAGTAGAAAGTCCTAATTCTATACTAATTTCACTAAAAATTAAATTCTTGTGATTTTAAAATATAATAACCAACAAATCCTCCCAAAACTCATGCATTCCAAAGAAATAAACTAGTACTAAAGATGCTAATTGGCCCTCCTCCCTTTTTCACATCCCCTTCTTGGACCATCTGCCCCATGCATAGCCCAATAACTGGGCTGGGAGTTGCAGGCATCTTTCGTGACACCAATTATGGGCTAAGTCCAAGCAGAGCAGAAGTCAATCTGCTAAGAGAAAGCAGAGATATGAGACCATGTGACTCTAGAACAGCCAAAGAGAAGCTTCATTCATTGATTCTTTGATCAAATTGTCATGGCAGGGTCTGCTTCTGTTGGCATCTTACAAAATTCAACACTCTTTCATGACTAAAAACATTCAACAAACTAGAAATAGAAGGAAATTACCTCAACATAATGAAAGCCATATATGAAAAGCCCACAGCTAATCTTTAGAGAAATGCAAATCAAAACTATAATGAGGTACCACCTCACACCGGTCAGAATGGCCATCATTAAAAAGTCTACAAACAGGCAGTCCAATGGTTAGGACTCTGTGCTCTCACTGCTGAGGACCCGGATTCGATCCCTGGTTGGGGAACTAAAATCCCACAAGCCACACGGCACAGCCAAAAAAAAAAAAATGTCTATAAATAATAAATGCTGCTGAGGGTGTGGAGAAAGGGGAGCCCTCCTACACTGTTGTGTGGTGGGAATGTAAACTGGTGCAGCCACTATGGAGAAGAGTATGGAGTTTCCTCAAAAAAATAAAAATAGAGTTGCCGTATGATCCAGCAATCCCTCTCCTGGGCATATATCCAGAGAAAACTCTAATTCAGAAAGACCTCTGCACCCCAGTGCTCACAGCAGCACTATTTACAATAGCCAGGACATGGAAACAAATGTCCATCAACAGGTGAATGGATAAAGATGTTGTATATATATATATACAATGGAATATTACTCCACCATAAAAAAGAATGAAATAATGCCACTTGCAGCAACATGGATGGACCTAGAGATTTTTTTAAACTTTTTATTTTATATTGGAGTATGGTTGATTAACCGTGTTGTGACAGTTTCAGGTGTACAGCAAAGTGATTCAGTTATACATATACATGTATCTATTCTTTTTTCAAATTCTTTTCCCATTTGATTGTTACATAAGGACCTAGAGATTGTCATACTAAGTGAAGTAAGTCACTTACAGAAAGACAAATATCATATGATATCACTTATATGTGGAATCTAAACAAAAATGATACAAATGAACTTATATACAAAACAGAAATAGACCCATAGACAGAGAACAGACTTGTGGTTGCTGAGGGGGACGGGGGTGGGGGAGGGAAGGATTGGGAGTGTGAGATGAGCAGGTGCAAACTATTATATATAGGATGGATAAACAACAAGGTCCTACTGTACAGCACAGGGAACTCTGTTCAAGACCCTGTGATAAATCATAATGGAAAATAATATGAAAAAGAATATACATATATGTATTGATATAACTGAATCACTGCTGTACAGCAAAACTTAACACAACATTGTAAATCAGCTATGCTTCAATAAATTTTTTTAAAAAAGCCCACAGCTAACATCGTACTCAATGGTGAAAAACTGAAAACTTTCCCTCTTAGTAACAAGGTCAGAATGCTCTTTTTTTTTTTTTTTTTTTTAGTTCATCCAGTAAGTAAGATGGTAACATCTCTTACTTTGTAAGAAACCCTCAGTCTTTGTTTGATTCATTCATTTTTTTTTTTTTTTCAACCTTGGCCACACAGTTTGCAGGATTTTAGTTCCCCAACCCGGGATCAACACAGAGTCCTAATCACTGGACTGCCAGGAAATTCACTCTGATTCATTCTCCTTGATTTGAGAAATTAATGGTTGACATTTTAACTTTTGGGGTGATTTATTACACCATTAGATACTTGATAGTAGAGGATGTGACATTTGAACTTAATTAGTAATGTTTGGAAATTTGATTTCTGATGGGCATAACATGTTCCGTAATTATTTATGAGGTTGTAAATTATTAAGATTCTTTTAAAATGAGCTTCACTTTTAGTAATATCATGCTTTATTTTTTCTGTTTGCATTTAAACTTCTTAACCTCTCATCAGAAATCTTAGTTTTCTCTTTGACAGAGAGTTAAGGAATTTAAAGTGAAAAATCATAGTGTCTAGCTCAGGGCCTAATACATAATAGACACTTAAGGAAGAATTCCTGCCTTAACCAGCTCCTGGAAGGATGCTTTTTCTCAATTGTGAAACCTATTACTAAAGCAATGCTATTCGTTTTTCTAGTTAATGTTCTTCTCTGATTTAATTATCTTATTAATTCAGATTAGTAGTTATTTGATTCAGAAACTGGCCAGAGACTGGTATATTTGCATGGATTCTAACCCCTGACAAAATAAAATTAAAGATTTTTCTTCTGATTAAACACTAAGAATTAGTAAAGCTACTGCTTTCTCAGCTGGTTCATTGATTGACTTCAGTTAGAAGTTTTGCCAAGAGGAGTAATGACTACACAATTGACCTCAAAGCGATTAATCCATGGAAGGGTACAAAAGCAAAGGCAAGGAAGACAAAGGAATAAAAGCAAAGTCTTTGCTTCTTTATATTTCACTGTCTACTTGAGGTTAGTCAGACAATGCAAATGTTGCACTTTTCATATATAAGAATGCCCATTTTTGACGCTTCTGTTCAAAACAGTACTGGGAGTCCTAACTAGAGCAATTAGGCAAATAGAAGAAATAAAAGGCTTCCCAATTGGAAGGGAAGAAGTAAAATTGTCTGTTTACAGATGGCATGATCTTATATGGACAAAACCCTAAGATTCCACAAAAATATTGTTAAAATAAATAAATTCAGTAAAGTTGCAGAATATAAAATCAACGCACAAAAATCAGTTGTGTTTTCATACACTAACAATGAACCGCCTGTAAATGAAATTAAGAATACACTCCCATCTACAATAGCTTTAAAAAGAATAAAATAATTAGGAATAAACTTAACCAAGTAGGTAAATGGCATGTACACTGAAAACTATAAAATATTGCTGAAAGTAATTAAACAAGACACAAATAAGTAGAAAAACATTCCACGTTCATGGGTTAAAGGAGTTAATATTGTTAAAATATTCGCAATACTCAAAGCGATCTACAGATTCAATGCAGTCCATGCCAAACTATCAATGGCATTTTTCACAGAAATAGAAATAACCATCTTAAAATTCATACGGAATCTCAAATGACTCCAAGTAGCTAAAACAATCTTAAGAAAGACAAAAAACAAAACTAGAGTCTTCACAGGAAAACGAACAAAAAAACTATAGAGTCTTTACAATTGCTGATTTTAAAACACAGTACAAATTTACAGTATGGTACTGGCATGAAAACAGACACATGCACCAATGGAACAGCATTTAAGAGACAGCACAGAAATAAACGCTCACTTCTATGGTCAAATGATCTTTGACAAAGTTTTCAGGGCTACACAATGGGGAAGGGATAGTCTCTTCAACCAACGGTGCTAGGAAAACTGAGTATCTACAAGCAAAACAATAAAATGGGGCCCTTCTATTACACCATAAACAAAAATCAACTCAAAGTTGATTAGATACCTAAATGTAAGACCTGAAACTATAAACTCCTAGAAGAAATCATACAGGAAAAACTTCACGACACTGGATTTGGCAATGATTTCTTAGATACGGCACCCAAAGAACAGGCATAAAAAGCAAAAGCAAATGGAACTACGTCAAACTTAAAAACGTCTGCATAGCAAAGGAAACAACGAACAAAACGAAAAAGCAATCTACAGGATGGAAGAAAATATTGCAAACCACAGATCTGATAAGGAATTAGTATCCAGGATACATAAAAATCTACAACTCAACAACAAAAATCCCCCCATAACCTGCTTTAATAATCAACAGAGGACTTGAATAGACCTGTCTCCAAAGAAGATAATTTGTAAATGGTCAACAAGCACATGAAAAGATGCTCAACATCACTAATCATCAGGGAAATGCAAATCAAAACCACAATGAGGTACCACCTCACATCCGTTACAATGGTCACTATTAAGAAAAAAGAAAGTAAAGTGTTGGCAAGGATATGGAGAAATTGGTACCCTTGTGCTCTCTTGGTGGGAATGTAAAATGGTGCAGGTAGTATGGAAAACAGTATGCAAGTTCCTCGAAAAATTAAAAATAGAATTCCTATGTCATCCAGCACATCTTATTTCCTAGTATACATCCCAAAGGATTGAAAACAAGATTTCAAAGAGGTATGTGCGCACCTATTTTCATTGCAGCATTATTCACAATAGCCAAGAGGTGGAAGCAACCTAAATGTCTACTGGCTGATGACTGGATAAAGAAAATGTGATGTATACATACAATGGCATATTATTCAGCCTTAAAATAGAAGGAAAGCCTGTTTTATGCTATAACACAGATGAACCTTGAGGACATTATGCTAAGTGAAGTAGTCACAAGGAGACAAATGTTGCATGATTCCATTTACATGGAGTATATAAAGTAGTCAAATTCAAAGGAACAGAAAGTAGAATTATAGTTGCCAGGGGCTTGGGGAAGGGGGAAATGGAAGTTGTTCAAAAGGCAGAGTTTCAGTTTTGTAAGATGAAAAAAAATCTAGAGATCCACTGCCCAGAGCATATAGCTAACACTAACGTACCATATACTCAATAATGATTACGATGGTAAATTTTATGTTTGTGACTTGTACCACAAGAAAAAAAGATAACTGACTAATGACAAAATAATTACAGTTGTGAAATTTATAACATATACAGAAGCAAAATATATGACCAAAACAGCACAAAGGCAATAAGGGGAGGAACATAAGCATACCATTTTTAGGTTCTCAAATTTCACGTGAAGAGGTCTAAAATTATCTAAAGATAAACTGTAAATTTAAAAAGAATGCTGAGAGAACTTAAAGAACGCCTCAAGATGACAGCTAAGGGAAAAAAGAAAATATAAGACTTAACTTCGTCATTATTTTTATCGCCACCTTAGCGGAGTGGACGTTACTAAGTAAAGAAAGGTGTGGCAATCGATCGTAGTGAAGGTTGTTGATAATAGCTGCGGAACGTGGCCCACATTCATGAAGAAATCTCACTTGTCAGAGAAACAATAAACTGAATTAGAGTGTATGTCGGGAATATGACTGTATGTGAAGACTGAATAAAAGTGTTTTCAGGCAATGGCGCCTTGCTTCTGATTACGTGCAGGGTAAACAGTACTGTGTCTTCCAGTCCCCGTCCTGGACCATGGATTCCTGTGGACTCTGCACTATAATAAAAGGAGCTGTTCTATGCCATGACCCCAACTGCTAATCTTGTTCACCATGATGCTATATACCAAGTTTTATAACCCATGTGTAATTAAAGATGCAATTAACACTCAACAAGCTCAGGAGCTCCCCAGTTGAGGAGTAAACTCATTCATTCGTTCAGATTTGGAACAAGGCTACAAACCTTGTTCTAGACTACCCAGTGCCAGCTTCTCCGCAGAGCTGAATAAAACACCTCATTCTCTTTCTCCTTTAGGGACATATCTCTTTCTCCTATCCTTTAAAGGTTCAAATGCCTCAGCCTAGGTCCTTCGTTCTCCTTTCCTTTTAGACTCGTGCCCTAAACATTCTCATCCATTCCTTCTTTTTTTTTTTTTATTGTGGACATTATATAACACAAAATGTACCATTTCATCCATCTTTTGATAAACAGTTCAGTGCATTAGGTACAATCACACTGCTGTACGCCACCAATTCTTTTATCAACAGTATCACTGATGGCTATTCAAACTTGTATCTTTAGCTCCGATCTCTTTCCCCAAAGCTAACGGCCTTTTCAGCATCTTCTTTTGGATGTTATTCCAGTCAGGTTTCTCTTAGGTGCAAGCAACATAAACCATCTCTAGCTAATCAGATAGAAAGGATTCTATTGAAAGGATTTAGAGTCACTTGCAGAATCTATGGAAAGAATTAGAGAATCATGCTTAAGCATGTTTGGGGGATTGAATATATATACCTCTCGCAATCACGATACAGAAGTGAGCCCATAAAAACACCACTGCTGTTACAGCTGGGCACAGACCACCACTTGCAGTCATAGCTCTGGGTACCTACTGCTAGAAGCATAGGTGCTGGAGGCTCTGAAATCTGCATCTGGTTGCTGGCGCTCCACTGCTACTGCCACATTAGCATGGATTTGATAATGGCCTTCCTTTTCCACACCACCAGCCTCTACCTGGTTGACAAAGTCTGGGTCATCACAGCTGCAAGGGGAGCATCCAGCTCTGACCCATCGGATGGAACATTTGCCAAAGCAAAGGGCAGGTGCTAGGCAGCTGAAAAGGATGAAGACTGCTCACACCTTCTTCAGGAGACACCTCAAACTCATTACGAATTTAACCTGAACTCCTGATATTTCTCCCAGAACATTCTTGTGTTCTTTTAATCAACCAGGTATGAAAGGCAGAGATATAGATGTATTCATTCTATAGTCTTCTGCACCTCTGACAATCGCTTACACCCCAAGTGCATCTTGAATCCATCCACATCTCTCGAGATCCACTACCATCATTTAAATCCAAGAGTTTCTACTTAGAATATTCCTAGTCTCACCCATTATAACAGCTTTACTGAATATAATTTACATGCAACACTATTCATGCATTTAAAGGTACAATTCAATGACTTTCAGTATTTTCACAGAGTTGTGATACAGATTGATCACAACAATCTATTTTAGAACATTATCATCTTCCCCAAAAGAAACTCTATATCCATGAACAGTCACTCCCCATTCCCCCTCACCCAATACCCCTATACTCAGACAGCCACTAATCTACCTTCTATATCAATGGAGTTGCCTATTTTGGACTTTGCAAATGAATAGTCCTTTGTGACTGGCTTCTTTCACTTTGCATGTTTTCAAGGTTTGTCTATGTGTAGCATCTATCAGAATTTCATTTCTTTTCATTGCTGAACAACATTACATTGTAGGATTCATCACGTTATTTATTCAATCATTAGTTATTGGATTGTTTCCACTCTTTTGCTGTTACGAAGGATGCTGCTATGAACATTCATGTACTAGTTTTTGTATGAACATATATTTTCAATTCTCTTAGATACATACCCAGCCGTGCAGATCCTGGACATATGCTAACTCCACTTTCAACATTTTAAAAACTGCTAGATGTTTTCCGAAGTGGCTACTCCATTTTTCATTCCCACCAGCAATGTGAGCGTTCAAAATTTCTCCACATCCTCGCTGACACTCGCTGACACATTGTTTTCTGTCTCTGATTATACCTGTCTTACTGGATATGAAAAAGTGTCTCATTGTAGTTTTGACTTGCACTTCCCTTATTATTAATGACAGCGAACATCTCTTTATGTGCTTATTGGCCACCTGTATGTCTTCCTTGGAGAATGTGCCTTTGCCCATTTTTAAATTGGGTTGTTTGTCTTTATATCGTTGAGTTGTAAGCGTTCTTCATATTCTGGAAACAAGTTCCTTATCAGATATACGATTTGCAAATATTTTCCCCCTTTTTTATAAGTTGTCTTTCACTCTCTTGATAATGTATAATGTCCTTTGAGGAATATTTTTTTAAATTAAGCCCAATTCATCTATTTTTTTTCTTTTGTCCTTTGTGCCTTTTGTGTCATACCAAGAAACCACTGTCTAATCTAAGGTCGCAAAGATGTGACTACGTTTTCTACCAAGAGTTTTACAGCTGTAGCTCTTACACGAGTCTTTACTCCCTTTTTAATTAATTTTTTATATGGTAAGATGTAGGAGTCCAAATTCACTCATATGCATGTGAATATCCAGTTGACACAACACCATTTGCTAAAAGACTGTCCTTTCAACAATGAATTATCTTGGCACTTTTGTCAAAAGTTAACTGTAAATATATATTTATTTATGGACTTTCAACTGTAGGCCATTGATTTATACGTCTATCCTTTTGCCTGTATGTCTTGACCATTATACCTTTCTAGCAAGTTTTAAAATCAGGATATATGAGACCCCTGACCTTGTTCTTCTTTTAAAGATCGTTCTAGCTATTCTAGATCCTTGCATTTATGCATGAATTTTAAGATCAGCTTGTTAACTTCTGCAAAAAAAAGAGACAGGTTTGATAGGGAGTGTTTTGATCCATTGATCAAACTGGGGAGTATTGCCAGCATTTTTTTTTTTTTTTTACATCTTTCTTGGAGTATAATTGCTTTACAATGATGTGTTAGTTTCTGCTGTATAACAAAATGAATCAGCTATATATATACATATATTACCATATCTCCTCCCTCTTGTGTCTCCTCCCACCCTCCCTATCCCACCTCTCTAGGTGGACACAAAGTACCGAGCTGACCTCCCTGTGCTATGTGGCTGCTTCCCACGAGCTATCTACTTTACATTTGGGAGTGTATATATGTCCATGCCACTCTCTCACTTCATCCCAGCTTACGCTTCCCCCTCTCCATGTCCTCAAGTCCATTCTCTACATCTGCATCTTTATTACTGTCCTGCCCCTAGGTTCTTCAGAACTATTTTTTTTCTAGATTCCATATATATATATGGAATATATATATATGTGTGTGTGTGTGTGTGTGTGTACTTGTTTTTCTCTTTCTGACTTACTTCACTCTGTATGACAGACTCTAGGTCCATCCACCTCACTAGAAATAACTCAGTTTCATTTCTTTTTATGGCTGAGTAATATTCCATTGTATATATGTGCCACATCTGCTTTATCCATTCATCTGTCGGTGGACACTTAGGTTGCTTCCATGTCCTGGCTATTATAAATAGAGCTGCAATGAACACTGTGGTACATGACTCTTTTTGAATTATGGTTTTCTCAGGGTATATGCCCAGTAGTGGGATTGCTGGGTCGTATGGTAGTTCTATTAGTAGTTTTTTAAGGAACCTCCATACTGTTCTCCATAGTGGCTGTATCAATTTACATTCCCACCAACAGTGCAAGAGGGTTCCCTTTTCTCCACACCCTCTCCAGCATCCATTGTTTGTAGATTTTTTGATGATGGCCATTCTGACCAGTGTGAGGTGATACCTCATTGTAGTTTTGATTTGAATTTCTCTAATGATTAGTGATGCTGAGCATCCTTTCATGTTTGTTGGCAATCTGTATATCTTCTTTGGAGAAGTGTCTATTTATGTCTTCTGCCCATTTTTGGGTTGGGTGGTTTGTTTTTTTGATATTGAGCTGCATGAGCTGCTTGTAAATTTTGGAGATTAATCCTTTGTCAACTGCCTCATTTGCAAATATTTTCTCCCATTCTGAGGGTTGTCTTTTCGTCTTGTTTATGCTTTCCTTTGCTGTCAAAAGCTTTTAAGTTTCATTAGGTCCCATTTGTTTATTTTTGTTTTTATTTCCATTTCTCTAGAAGGTGGGTCAAAAAGGATCTTGTTTTATGTCATAGAGCATTCTGCCTATATTTTCCTCTAAGAGTTTTGTAGTGTCTGGCCTTACATTTAGGTCTTTCATCCATTTTGAGTTTATTTTTGTGTATGGTGTTAGGGAGTGTTCTAATTTCATTCTTTTACATGTACCTGTCCAGTTTCCCCTGCACCACTTATTAAAGAGGCTGTCATTTCTCCATTGTATATTCTTGCCTCCTTTATGAAAAATAAGGTGACCATATGTGCATGGGTTTATCTCTGGGCTTTCTATCCTGTTCCATTGATCTATATTTCTGTTTTTGTGCCACTACCATATTGTCTTGATTACTGTAGCTTTGTAGTGTAGTCTGAAGTCCGGGAGCCTGATGCCCCCAGCTCTGTTTTTCTTTCGCAAGATTTCTTTGGCTATTTGGGGTCTTTTGTGTTTCCATACAAATTGTGACATTTTTTGTTCTAGTTCTCTGAAAATGCTATTGGTAGTTTGATAGGGATTGCATTGAATCTGTAGATTGCTTTGGGTAGTAGAGTCATTTTCACAATGTTGATTTTTCCAATCCAAGAACATGGTATATCTCTCCATCTGTTTGTATCATCTTTAATTTCTTTCATCAGTGTC
>NW_020174048.1:3113916-3114392 GCF_003031525.2 Neophocaena asiaeorientalis asiaeorientalis
TTATCTCTGGGCTTTCTATCCTGTTCCATTGATCTATATTTCTGTTTTTGTGCCACTACCATATTGTCTTGATTACTGTAGCTTTGTAGTGTAGTCTGAAGTCCGGGAGCCTGATGCCCCCAGCTCTGTTTTTCTTTCGCAAGATTTCTTTGGCTATTTGGGGTCTTTTGTGTTTCCATACAAATTGTGACATTTTTTGTTCTAGTTCTCTGAAAATGCTATTGGTAGTTTGATAGGGATTGCATTGAATCTGTAGATTGCTTTGGGTAGTAGAGTCATTTTCACAATGTTGATTTTTCCAATCCAAGAACATGGTATATCTCTCCATCTGTTTGTATCATCTTTAATTTCTTTCATCAGTGTCTTATAGTTTTCTTAGTACAGGACTTTTACCTCCTTAGGTAGGTTTATTCCTAGGTATTTTATTCTTTTTGTTGCAATGGTGAATGGGGTTGTTTCCTTAATTTCTCTTTCTG